>NC_142439.1:50262424-50565454 GCF_059453495.1 Arachis ipaensis | reverse complement strand
GTTCTATGTTCCCTGCTTTCATTAGCTACCTTCTTGCATTTTTATTTGTTCTTACTGTATAAGAATTGAAGTAATGGAATTTGATCTGTGATTGTCTTGAAGAGCTTATTTACTTTTGACCAAGTGGACAAGAATCATATAGTTGCATTCACATATATAGGTTGCACTGCATTGCATGAGTTTTACATGTTCCTACTCATTTATTTTATCTCCTTCAACTAAGCATGAGGACATGCTAATGACTAAGTGTGGGGAGGTTGATAAACCACTATTTTATGGTTTATATTGTGTTTAATTGTGCGGTTTTATCAAATCTTTACCCACTTATTCATATGATTAGCATGCATTTATAATTCCTTCTTAAAAATACTTCATTGTTGAAAACTTTCTTCCTAGAGACTTTTAATTATGTATTTTAATTCTCCTTTATTCCAATCGATGCCGTGATCTGTGTGTTAAGTGTTTCAGGCTTTATAGGGCATGAATGACTTGGAGATTGGAAAGGAGGCTTGCAAAAATGGAAGGAACACAAGAAATTAAGGAGATGACCAGCGAGAAGTGATGCAGACGCATGGCTCACGCGACCGCGCGACATAGAGGAAATTACTGTGACGCGGACACATGGCTCACGCGACCGCGCAAATTGGAAACTGCACAAGTGACGCGAAGGCGTGGACGACTCGCACGCGTGGCAAGGCAAAACGCCGGATGACGCGAATGTGTGAACGACGCGATCGCGTGACATGCGCAATCTGCAGAATCTGCAGAATTCACTGGGGGTGATTTTGGGCCCTGTTTTGACCCAGTTTTTGGCCCAGAAAAGTAGATTAGAGCCAGGGAACATGCAGAGACCAAAGAACAACATTCATTCTGCATAATTTTAGTTTTAGATCTTGTTTTACTCCTCCTCTAGATTTTCTCTCTACACATTCATAGTTCTTAGGATTTTGATTTTATTGCTTTTTGGATTGGGATATGGAGAAGAGTTATTACTTCCGTCAAGACTTCGTCATTCTAGTTTGTTTCCTTACTTGTCACTTACTCTTCCATGTCTTTTATTTACTTAGAATTATTATTGGATTATTTTTGAATTTATTAATACAAGAACTATTTTTATTTTTAATTGATCCTTTTGATTATTATTTATCATGTCTTTCAATATTTCCCTTTCTTATTTCGTGGATTTTACAATCATAATGAGCGAGTAGTTCCATAACTTGATTGGGAGTTGGTTGACAGGAGGACCTTGAGTTGGATGCTCAAGAGTAAAATTATAGTTGGGTTTCGGGTTGGGTCGCCCTCTAATCACTGACATTAGTCCTTCCCAAGTGAGAGGATTAGAACTTGTGAATAGAAATTGACTTCCAACTTGCTTAACTTTCCTTTAACTGGTAAAGGATAACTGAGCAGGCAACCTTTAATTATTACTTTTATCTTGAGAGAACTCCATCAAGGATAGGGCTTCCAACTAATCTACTCCCGGTCAAGGTTTTTATTTAAATTACATAAATTCACTGATTTAATTTCCTGTTTATCAACTCAAACCATTTTTTAGAAAATATCTGATTAATAAAATAGCACATCTTTCTGCAACTCATTGGGAGACGACCTGGGATTCATACTCCCATTATTTTAATTTTAATTTTGTGACAACCCCTTCTAAATTGATAAGCGAATTTTCGGTTGGCTAAGAACTGTACTTGCAACGTATCTCTTATAACAATTTCTTAACTCGCCAATTTCTGCCACGTTAATAGCCAAGCCCTTAAGCAATCTCCTTGTATCTGATACACCATTTATCTTTGATGAGAAGTGCATGCTAGCATTTAAACACTTGAAAAAGAGGCTATCCTCAGCCCCTATCATTACCCCGCCTAATTGGAACTTACCATTCGAACTGATGTGTGATGCATCTGATTTCGTAGTTGGGGCAGTGTTAGAACAGAGGAAAGATAATTTGGTTCATATCATATACTATGCCAGCAAGGTTCTCAATGACACTCAAAGAAATTATACCACTACTGAAAAGGAGTTGCTGGCAATAGTTTTTGCATTTGACATGGTTAGATCATACCTCATTGGTTCCAAAGTGATTGTTTTCACAGATCACACAGCACTTAAATATTTGTTTGCCAAGCAGGAATAAAAACCATGACTGATAAGATGGATCTTGTTGTTGTAGGAATTCAATTTTGAGATTAGAGACAAGAATAGAATGGAGAACAAGGTAGCAGATCACCTATCCAGAATCCCTCATGATAAAGGTGGAACACATGATGCAAGTGTAAATGAGTTCTTCCTAGATGAGCAGTTAATGACCTTCACAAAGCACCCTATTTTGTAGACATTGCCAATTTCAAGGCAACTGGGGCTTTGCCTCCAAAGATCAACAAACATTAAAAAAGAAAACTTATTAATGATGCTGAATATTTCATCTGAGATGAGCCATATCTCTTCAAGAAGTATTCAGATAGAATCCCTAGAAGATGCATTTCAGAAGAAGAGGGACGAGAGGTCTTATGGAACTGCCATGGCTTGTGCTATAGAGGCTACTTTGGAGGAGAAAGAACTACGGCCAAGGTGCTACAAAGTGGATTCTTTTGGCCCACCCTTTTCAAGGATGCCAAAGAACTAGTGAAGAACTGCAATGAATGCCAAAGAGCTGGAAACTTACCTAAAAGAAATGAGCTGCCACAGAATTTCATCTTAGAGCTAGAACTGTTTGATGTGTGGAGAATCGATTTCATGGGTCCATTCCCAACCTCATATTCAAACAAGTATATCTTGGTAGCAATGGATTACGTATCCAAGTGGGTAGAGGCTATTGCAAACCCAACAAATGATGACAAGGTGGTCATGAACTTCCTCAGAAAGAATGTCTTTAGCCGATTCGGAGTCCCACGAGCACTCATCAGTGATGGAGGGAGCCATTTTGCAATAGGCCACTAGAAGCTCTTCTCCTAAGATACGGGGTAAATCGAGATATCCAAACAAGTGGGCAAATCGAGATATCCAACAGAGAGCTAAAGAGGATCCTGGAAAAGACTGTGGGAGCATCAAGAAAGGACTGGTCGAAGAAGCTAGATGATGCTCTTTGGGCATACAGGACGGCATTCAAAACACTAATTGGGATGTCCCCATATCAACTGGTGTATGGAAAGGCCTGTCATTTACCATTGGAGCTGGAATAGAAAGCCCTCTGGGCTCTCAAGCTACTAAATTTTGATAGCATTGCTGCTAGTGAAAAAAGAGTCTTGTAGCTGCAGGAACTGGAGGAGTTTAGGTCTCAAGCCTTTGAAAATGCCAAGATCTATAAGGAAAAGGCGAAGAGAAGGCACGACCTCAATCTGACACCCAGAAGCTTGGAAAAAGGACAGCAAGTGCTCCTCTACAACTCCAAATTGAGACTTTTCCCTGGGAAACTCAAATCAAGGTGGTCAGGACCCTTTCTTGTCAGAAAGGTCTCACCTTATGGACACATAGAAATCATGGAGGAAAGCTCAAAGAGGACTTTCACTGTGAATGGACAATGGCTCAAATACTACATGGGTAACATGGGGGAGAGCCCCAAAATGAAGTATCATCTCAACTAATGGAGAAATCGTCGAGCTAGTGACGCAAAAAGAGCACTTCGTTGGGAGGCAACCCAACCTAAGGTAGTTTTCTTTTCATGATTGTTTCAATAAAGGTTACATGTAGTTTTTCCTGTATTGTGAGGAGCTAAGTTTGCTGTTGCACACCAAAACAATCCAAGGGTGAATGTGTAATTCTAAGTTTGGTGTTCCACCAAAGATTTCTTTTAGAATCACACTACACCCCTTCAATGACAAGTTACTAGCTCCAACCAATCAGGGAAACTACTTAACAATAGTTTAGTTTCTAGTTCATAGTCGTTTTCTTAATAAAAGCACATGAGATTCTCTGCATGTATTTGATCTGTTGCATTAGGCAAGGAACTAAGTTTGGTGTTCACATACCAAATTAAGTTCAGAAATTCACGAGCATACATGCATGCTAACTATTTCTCAAGTGGTTTGGGAACAAGCAACTTCCAATAACTTTACAGGAATTCAATCAATCTTATGAAAAAAATGGTGCACCATCATCCAAGGAGAGCTAGAAGTCACCACCAAGAGGTTGTGTTGTTACTTAATTCCATCTGCTTTGGAATGTTCAAATTGGAAGTCTGAATGTGCCCCTATTAATAGTTATTCTCTAGTTTAAGTCACTAGAATTTAGTGTTTGTTCTCTTTGCTTAAGTCCATGTGTGCTAGTCTAAGTTTCCTGTTGTTATTTCTCATCCTGCTTAAATGTATGGTTGTCCTTTAAGCTAAATAAAAGAAAATGTTATGAAAAACCGGAGTAGGGTTCATCTTGTAAAGTAAGTTCTCAATGTTTGTGGAGTGGTAATTGGTTAGCTAAGTTGGTTCACTGGTGCACAAATTGTGAATCACACTTTTCACAACTCGTACCCCTAACCAGCAAGTGCACTGGGTCGTCCAAGTAATACCTTACGTGAGTAAGGGTCAATCCCACGGAGATTGTTGGTTTGAAGCAAGCTATGGTTATCTTGCAACTCTTAGTCAGGATATTAATTTGTGGTTATCAGTTGACTTGCAAATGAACAAGAGAGCATGAATTACAGATTACTTGTTATGCAGTAATGGAGAATATGTTGGGGTTTTAGAGATGCTTTGTCTTCTGAATTTCAGCTTTTCTCTTGTATTCCTCTTCCCTCATGCATGCAAAAGTGCAAAGTTCCTTCCATGGTAAGCTGTGTGTTGGTGGATCACCGTTGTCAATGGCTACCATCCGTCCTCTCAGTGAAAAGGGTCAACGTGCGCTGTCATTACACGGCTAATCATCTGTCGGTTCCCACTCATGCTGGAATAGGATCCATTGATCCTTTTGCGTCTGTCACTACGCCCAACACTCGCGAGTTTGAAGCTTGTCACAGCCATCCAATCCCAGAATCCTACTCGGAATACCACAGACAAGGTTTAGACTTTCCGGATTCTCATGAATGCCGCCATCAATCTAGCTTATACCACAGAGATTCTGATTAAGGAATCTAAGAGATACTCATTCAATCTGATGCAGAGCGAAGGTGGTTGTTAGACACACGTTCATAGATTGAGGAAGGTGATGAGTGTCACGGATCATCACCTTCTCTATAATTAAGCACGAATGAATATCTTAGACAGGAACACACATGTTTGAATGGAAAACAGAAATAGTTGTATTAATTCATCGAAACACAGCAGACCTCCTCACCCCCCAACAATGGAGTATGGAGACTCATGCCATCAGAGATTACAAAGTTCAGATCTAAAAATGTCATTAGATGAAAAATAAATCTCTAAAAGTTGTTTAAATACTCAACTAGTAACCTAGGTTTACAGAAAATGAGTAAACTATGATAGATAGTGCAGAAATCCACTTCTGGGGCCCACTTGGTGTGTGCTGAGGCTGAGACTTAAGCTTCTCACATGCCTGGGCTATTTTGGGCGTTCAACCCTAGGTTGTAACCTGTTTCTGGCGTTGAACTCCAACTTGTAACTTGTTTCTGGCGCTGGACGCCAGACTGCAACATGAAACTGGCGTTGAACGCCAGTTTACGTCATATATCCTTGTGCAAAGTATAGACTATTATATATTGCTGAAAAGCCCTAGATGTCTACTTTCCAACGCAATTGGAAGCGCGCCAATTGGACTCTTGTAGCTCCAGAAAATCCATTCCAAGTGCTGAGAGGTCAGAATCCAACAGCATCAGCAGTCCTTTTTCAGCCTGAATCAGATTTTTGCTCAGCTCCCTCAATTTCAGCCAGAAAAAACTTGAAATTACAGAAAAACACAAAAAATCATAGTAAAGTCTAGAAATATGAATTTTGCCTAAAAACTAATGAAAATATACTAAAAACTAACCAAATCATACTAAAAACTATATGTAATTAACCCCAAAAAGCGTATAAAATATCTGCTCATCACAACACCAAACTTAAACTGTTGCTTGTCCCCAAGCAACTAGACAAATAAAATAGAATACAAATAAGTCACGAAGCAATAATATCTCAGAGTTCTTGAGTGAAGCTCCGATTCTAATTAGATGAGCGGGACTAGTAGCTTTTTGCTTCCGAACAGTTTTGGCATCTCACTTTATCCATTGAAGCTCAGAATGATTGGTATCTATAGGAACTTAGAATTCAGATAATGTTATTGATTCTCCTAGTTTAGTATGTTGATTCTTGAACACAGCTACTTTATGAGTCTTGGCCGTGGCCCTAAGTACTTTGTTTTCCAGTATTACCACCGGATACATAAATGCCACAGACACATAATTGGGTGAACCTTTTCGGATTGTGACTCAGCTTTGCTAAAGTCCCCAATTAGAGGTGTCCAGGGTTCTTAAGCACACTCTTCTTTTTGCTTTAGACCTTGACTTTAACCACTCAGTCTCAAGTTTTTACTTGACACCTTCACGCCACAAGCACATGGTTAGGGACAACTTGGTTTAGCCGCTTAGACCAGGATTTCCCTTAGGCCCTCTTATCCACTGATGCTCAAAGCCTTGGATCCTTTATTACCCTTGCCTTTTGGTTTTAAGGGCTATTGGCTTTTTCTACTTGCTTTTTTTTTTTTGCAAGCTTTGTATTCACTGCTTTTTCTTGCTTCAAGAATCATTTTTATGATTTTTCAGATTATCAATAACATGTCTCATGTTCATCATTCTTTCAAGAGCCAACATATTTAACATTCAAGAACATCAAATTCCAAAGACATATGCTCTATTCAGGCATTCATTCAGAAGGCAGAAAGCATTGCCACCACATGTAAATAATTAGAATTTCTTTTATTAAGAATTCAAAAAAATATTGCCTCTTTATTCTAAAGAAAATTTTCTATTTTATTCATGTTTAATGATGATGAGAGAAATAAATTATAGCTTAATTGGAGATAAAATCACTACTAATTACTATTATAACTTCTAAGATAAAACTCAAATAAGAACAATTATCACAGAGTTAAGGCTAAGATTAGAACTCAACAACCTTGAGTTTGGGATGTGGATGTTCCTCTAGTCTGTGAGGTGCTTGGTCCTTCAAGAGATAACTTCTGACGCTTCAGTTCCTTTAAGTCACGCCCTTGCTCTTCTTGTTCCCTGAGTAGTTTGCAGAGCATATTGTTTTGATTTTGCTGTTCTTCCTTTATTTGGTCCATAGATTCTTGCAACTTGGTAACAGATGCTTCAAGCTGTTCCTAATATTCAAATTGAGGGACTTCCGGGAGAAATTCTTGTGCCCTCCTCTTGATGGGGTCATCCTGTACTTGTTGTTTTTCCATTGTGGTTTTAGTGATTGGTTGCTCCACTGAGATGTACTCCGTTATTCCCATCCTTACTCCAGCATCTTTGCAGAGCATAGAGATTAGGCTTGGATAAGCCAACCTAGCATCTTTGGAGTTCTTGTTTGCAAGTATGTAAAATTCAGATGGAATCAGTTGATGAACTTCCACTTCTTTTTCCAATATAATGCAATGGATCATCACTGCTCTTTTAACGGTGACTTCAGAACGGTTGCTAGTGGGCAATATAGAATGCCCAATGAAGTCTAGCCATCCTCTGGCGACTGGTTTGAGATCTTCTCTCTTGAGTTGATTTAGGACACCCTTGCTGCTAGTGGTCCACCTGGCTCCAGGGATGCATATATCCTCTAGAATCTTATCCAGGCCCTTGTTTTTTCTCATCATTCTCCTATTGAAGGAGTCTGGCTCATCTTTCAGCTGAGGTAGCTTAAAGATTTCCTTGATTTTGTCAGGATGGATGTGAGCAATCTTTCCTCTGACCATAGTCCGATAGTCATAGAGGGCAGTTCCAGATATTCTCTGCCTATCTGTTTGCCACAGATTAGCGTAGAACTCCTGAACCATATTCCTTTCCACTTTTGTTTCAGGATTAGCTAGGACTTCCCAGTTCCTATTTCGAACCTGCTCTTCGATCTTCGGATATTCATCTTCCTTTAGATCGAACTTGACTTCTGGGATCACTGATCTTAGACCCATTATTTTGTAGTAATGGTCTGAATGTGCTTTGGTTAAGAACTTCCCTTGATTCCAAAGGGGTTTTGGAATACTCTCTTTCTTTCCTCTTGGAGTGGGTTATTTTCCTTTAGGAGCCATGATCTTAGTGGGTATAATTTAGTGATCACGGATAAACACACCAAACTTAGAGGTTTGCTTGTCCTCAAGGAAAAGAAAATAAAGGAGAGGGATAGAAGGAGAGCTAGTGTCGAATGGTGGATGAGAGGAGGGAGGCCAAATGTGGATTTAAAAGGGAGGGGATGGGTTTTCGAAAATTTTAAAAAGATAAGATAGAAGATATGATTTATAAAAAATAAGTATGATATGAAAAGATGTGATTTAAAATTGAAAAGATATGAAAGATATTTGAAAAAGATATTGATGAGTTGAAAAGATTTTAGAAGGAAAAGAGATAGATTTGTTTTGGAAAATTTGAAAAAGAGTTGGATTGGATTAAAAAAGAATTTGTGTTTATGGATTAAGATACATTTGATATTTTTAAAGTAGCGTTTTAGAAATTAGGGTTTTTAGAAATTAGGGTTTGTAACATGTTTATGCAAGAAATCATGAATTGAAACATGAAAATTAAAATTAAAATAAAAAATGTGAAATAAAAACGAATTTACCTCCTCCCCACCATCCTGGCGTTAAACGCCCAAATGCTGCATGTTTTGGGCGTTTAACGCCCAAATGCTGCTTCTCCTGGGCGTTCAACGCCCAGCTGTTGCTTCTTTCTGGCGTTGAACGCCATGAACTCTTTTGTCACTGGGCGTTTTTCTAAACGCCCAGGATGCTGTCAATCTGGCGTTAAATGCCCAGAAGGTGCTTCTTTCTGGTGTTCAACGCCCAGAAGATGCTTCTTTCTGGCGTTTAACGCCCAGATGGCTATCCTTACTGGCGTTCAACGCCCAGTGGATGCTTCTTTTGGGCGTTAAATGCCCAAAACAGCCTTTTACTGGCGTTTTCTTCCCAGTGAGCTCCTTTTTCCTGTTTTGTGCTCTGAATCCTTTTGTAGCCCTGTGAACTTATGCAATTGATTCTTTACCTTGTTTATATTAATGCTCATGCAATTAAAATAAAAAAATAGAATCAAATAACAGAAAAAGTTAGCTAATGGCTGGGTTGCCTCCCAACAAGCGCTTCTTTATTGTCTTTAGCTGGACCTTGCTGAGCTTTTAATCTAGCCTCAGCCTTGAGCACTCTTGCTTAACATTGCCTTCAAGATAGTGCTTGATTCTCTGTCCATTAACAATGAACTTCTTATCAGAATCAATAACTTGAAGCTCCACATAACCGTATGGTGATACACTTGTAATCACATATGGTCCCCTCCACCGGGATTTCAGTTTCCCGGGGAATAGCCTGAGCCTAGAGTTAAATAACAGAACCTTTTGTCCTGGTTCAAAGATTCTAGATGACAGCTTTCTGTCATGCCATCTTTTTTATTTCTCTTTATAAAGCTTGGCATTTTCGAAAGCAGTGAATCTGAATTCCTCTAGCTCATTCAGCTGGAGCAATCTTTTTTCTCCAGCTAATTTGGCATCAAAGTTTAGGAATCTGGTTGCCCAGTAGGCCTTATGTTCCAGTTCCATGGGCAGGTGACAAGCCTTACCATACACAAGTTGGTATGGAGAGGTCCCTATAGGAGTCTTGAATGCTGTTCTGTAAGCCCACAGAGCATCATCCAAGCTTCGTGCCCAATCCTTTCTACGGGTACTTACAGTCCGTTCAAGGATTCTTTTTAGTTCTCTGTTAGAAACTTTAGCTTTCCCATTTGTCTGTGGATGATATGGAGTCGCCACCTTGTGGCGAATCCCATACCGAACCATGGCAGAGTAAAGCTGTTTGTTGCAGAAGTGAGTGCCCCCATCACTGATTAGTACCCTAGGGACACCAAACCTATTGAAGATATGTTTCTGGAGGAACTTCAGCATTGTTTTAGTATCATTGGTGGGTGTGGTAATGGCCTCTACCCATTTTGATACATAGTCAACTGCCACCAGAATATAAGTGTTTGAGTATGATGGTGGGAAAGGCCCCATGAAACCAATACCCCATACATCAAACAGCTCAATCTCCAAGATTCCTTGTTGAGGCATGGCGTAACCATGAGGCAAATTACCAGCTCTCTGGCAACTGTCACAGTTACGTACAAACTCTCGGGAATCTCTGTAAAGTGTAGGCCAGTAGAAACCACATTGGAGGACCTTGGTGGCTGTTCGCTCACCTCCGAAATGACCTCCATATTGTGACCCATGGCAATGCCATAAGATCCTTTGTGCTTCTTCTTTAGGTACACACCTACGGATTATCCCTTGTTTGAAATTTTATGTCCAAGGACAATCCCTTCAGTCACCATAAAGTGACACTTTTCCCAGTTTAAAACTAGGTTGGTCTCTTGGCATCTTTTCAAAACCAATGTCAGGTGATCAAGACAGGTGATGCACAGAAAACTTGTCTCTCAACAAATCTTCCTTCGGCAAGTATACCGAAGTTGTCGTCAAGTAAAAACTCACAATAGAGTGAGGTCAAATCCCACAGGGATTGATTGATCAAGCAACTTTAATTAGAAGAATGTTCTAGTTGAGCGAATCCAGAAATTGGGTTGAGAGTTGCAGAAAATAAAATGGCGGGAATGTAAATAACAGAAAAGTAAATGCTAGAATTAAAGGACTGGAAGTAAATGACGGAAAATAAATTGCAGAATTATAAATGGGAATGGGGGATTTGCTCATAAAAGTAAATCGTAGAAATTAAAGAGAATGGGTAAGATCAGAAATGGGGAGTTCATTGGGCTTAGGAGATGTTGCAATTCTCCGGATCAAGTTCATTTTCATCTCTTCCTCAATCAATGCACTCATTGATCTCCTTGGCAATCTTAAGTGATTGAATTGCAATTCCTTGCAATTCAATCTCTCAAATCTTGATCAATAGCCAATTCCTTGGTCAATTGCTCATGAGAAGAGATGAAGTATAGTCACTGATTATACCACATGCATTTCCCAAACCAAGTATTAAGAGGGTTACACTCACATACCCATCCAAACCCAATTTGGTCCAGCATGAGAAAGTATTTCTAGCTTGATCTCTTCATTCCTCTTCCAAGGTTCAAAAGAGATCCAAGTTTGAATAGCTTCTCTTCCAAGATAACTACTCAATTGGATGAAGATCGAAAGCTTTCAAGTAAAATCAAGAGGAAAGATAGAAGAAGAACAATGAAAATTAGTATTGATCCATCAAATTACAACAGAGCTCCCTAACACAATGAAAGGGGTTTGGTTGTTCATAGCTCTTGAAAATGAAAACAAAGATCGAGAATACATCATAAAACTAGTAATTGCAAAGAAAGTAAATATAGAGAGTAGTTCTTCAGCCTCCAGAACTCCTTTACAATTCAAAGCTACTCCTATATATACTACTCTTCTCAGCTTCTAATTCACTCTTCAAGTCTTGGGCCTTTGGATCTTGAGTTTGAAGCAGTTCCTTTCTTTATTTGGGCTTGGCTTTACTTGCAGAGAGAAAGTGCGGAGTGGGCAGAGACTTAAGCTCAGGGCGTAAGGAGTGTTAATCTTTTAGTGAAAGTCCAAATTCGGGAACGTTAGTGACACTTAACATTGTCACTAACATTCCAATGCACCCCTTTTGCCTAACGTTAAAACCCACGTTAACTAGGTTAACGTGGCTTTTAACGTTGCCTTGTCAACCATCGAGAACGTTAGTGACACTCAATATTGTCACTAACGTTCCAGTGTGCCCCTTCTTGCTTCACGTTAAAGCTCACGTTAACTAGGTTAACGTGGCTTCTAACGTGGCCTTTGCCATCCTTCGAGAACGTTAGTGACATTCAACATTGTCACTAACGTTCCAATGTACCCCTAGGTCTCACGTTAGAGTCCACGTTAACTAGGTTAACGTGGCTTCTAACGTGGCCATCTTTTAGCCATCCCAACGTTAGTGACAATGTTGAGTGTCACTAACGTTGGCTCATCCTTCATTTCTCATCGTTAGCTTCCACGTTAACCAAGTTAACGTGACTCTTGGAGGTTGTGTGGTTGCTTCAACGTTAGTGACAATGTTGAGTGTCACTAACGTTGTCGACAACTCTTCATCCTCTACGTTAGTTTCCACGTTAACCAAGTTAACGTGGGAGTTAACATGGTACTTAGCACCATAGGCCAACGTTAGTGACAATGTTGAGTGTCACTAACGTTGGCTTCTCTCCCTCCCCCTTAACGTTAGAGGCCACGTTAACTAGGTTAACGTGGCTTCTAACGTGGCCACTTATGAGTAATTGCCAACGTTAGTGACAATGTTGAGTGTCACTAACGTTGGCTCAACTTCTTTTCTCCACGTTAGAGTTCACGTTAACTTGGTTAACGTGACTCTCTAACGTGGGCATTGATGGCTTTTTTGAGAGTGTTATTGGCAATCACTTTTCTCATTAATCTTTGCAAGTTACCTCCCCTTTTCTTGCTTCTTTTTGGTCCTGAAATCAAGCAACAAAGTGCATCAAAGCTCTAGTCCAAGTCATGAGTAATGCAACATAATATTTGTCACTAAACTTATGCAAAATCCTCATGAAATCATGTAAAATGCACAATGTATGCTTGAGTCAAGGCATAAGTGAATATTTACCCAAAACTAGTTTATTTTCTAAAGAAATGCATGAAACTAACCTAAAAACAGTAAAGAAAATGTCAGTGAAACTGGCCAAGATGCCCTGGCATCAACAGGAGCTGAATGAGTCTCCATATACTGAGAAGTCATCCATGAAGACTTCCAGAAATTTTTCCACCATATCAGAGAAAATAGAGAGCATGCATCTCTGAAAGGTTGCAGGCGCATTACACAGCCCAAATGGCATCCTTCTGTAAGCAAACACTCCAGATGGACATGTGAATGCTGTTTTCTCTTGATCCTGGGGATCTACTGCAATTTGGTTGTAGCCTGAATAGCCATCCAAAAAACAGTAATAATCATGACCTGCTAGTCTTTCTAGCATCTGGTCTATGAATGGTAAAGGAAAATGATCCTTTCTGGTGGCTGTATTGAGCCTTCTGTAGTCAATACACATGCGCCACCCTGTAACTGTTCTTGTAGGAACCAGTTCATTTTTTTCATTATGAACCACTGTCATGCCTCCTTTTTTGGGGACAACTTGGACAGGGCTCACCCAGGGGCTATCAGAAATAGGATAAATAATCCCAGCCTCCAGTAATTTGGTGACCTCTTTCTGCACCACTTCCTTCATGGCTGGATTTGGCCGCCTCCGTGGTTGAATCACTGGCTTAGCATTGTCCTCCAATAAGATCTTGTGCATGCATCTAGCTGGGCTTATGCCCTTAAGGTCACCTATAGACCACCCAAGAGCTGTCTTGTGTGTCCTTAGCACTTGAATTAGTGCTTCCTCTTCCTCTGGATTTAAAGCAGAGCTTATGATCACTAGAAAAGTGTCACTTTCTCCCAGAAATGCATATTTTAGGGATGGTGGTAATGGTTTGAGCTCGGGTTTAGGAGGTTTTTCCTCTTCCCGAGGAAATTTTAGAGGCTCTTTCAATTCCTCTGAATCCTCAAGATCAGGCTGAACATCTTTAAAGATATCTTCCAACTCTAATTCGAGACTCTCAGCCATGTTGATCTCCTCTGCCAAAGAGTCAATAAGATCAACTTTCATGTAGTCTTTTGGTGTGTCTGGATGCTGCATAGCATTGACAGCATTCAACTTAAACTCATCCTCATTGACTCTCAGGGTGACTTCCCCCTTTTGGACATCAATGAGAGTTCGTCCAGTTGCTAGGAAAGGTCTTCCTAGGATGAGAGTAGCACTCTTGTTCTCCTCCATTTCCAGCACTACAAAGTCAGTGGGAAAGGCGAATGGCCCAACCCTGTCAATCATGTCCTCAATCACGCCTGATGGGTATTTAATGGAGCCATCAGCAAGTTGGAGACATATCCAGGTTGGTTTAACTTCTTCAGTTAAACTAAGCTGTCTGATAGTGGATGCAGGTATTAGGTTAATGCTTGTCCCAAGATCACATAAGGCTGTCTTGGTGCAATTACCCTCTAATATGCATTGTAACATCCCTTCCAGCAAAATACCTTGCTTAAGTCAGGGTATTTTTACTAGAAAGAACGTTACGTGACCTTTTCTAATATTAACTACTTAATTACTGAGCCTTTGTATCGATTTCGCGTTTCAGTTTTAAGAAAATGCCAGAAAATTTTGTTTTTTATTCATTAAAGTCATAATTCAAACATTTACAAATAATAATAATCACATAAATATTATTGATAATAATTCTTATACAAAAGAAACCAAATAAAACTCAAATACAATATACCAAACCTACCCCTCTATATGAAATAAACTCTCAAGGGACAATCAGCGAGGGGACTCTACAAGACCAATTAAAATCATAAAGAAAACCTACTAATCGCTCGCAGCTTCAAGTTGCATCTTCAAACCTGTGTCACTGAAAGGGTGGAAAATTTGGGGGTGAGAACCAAACCACATATTCTCAGTAGAGGTCGAGAATGCCGTGAAAGTAAAGAATAAGGCGCAAATAGTTAATTTCATTCAGAGACGTCTAAAAGAAAATTAACATTCTTTAAAAACATTAGTTAATTATTCAAAATCCTAGAACCATATTTTCTTTATAAAACTCTTAAAAGTTTCCTAGACTGTATGAATGACCAACCTGTTCCAAGCATAGGTTCATTAAGTCTATGCTGAACCAGTTTGATTTTTCATACTTTACTAGACCATAACATAAAAAAAAGTTACCTACGCGGTATAAATGATCATCCTGCTCCAAGCATAGGTTCATTAAGTCTATGCTGAACCCGTCAGATACTTTATACAGAACTAGACTTCCAACACAAACCAGTCATGGCCTCAGGCCCAAGCAATTCAACCAACACCCAATTCACCATAATCCAGCCAATCAATTTCAAACACAAGTAATGAGGTTCAAACACAATCAAGAGCAATTATATCAAATATAGCAATTAACAGTTAACAGAATTATTCACTTAGGCAAACCAATTACAATATGCACACCCAAACAATGTCACATAGATGCATATGATGAATGTCTAGTCCTAGTACAGGCCATGAGCTCATGTGTCGGTTAGCACCTGCATTCCCGACATTTATCCGGTCACGAGTTCACAATTTCCCGGATACGATTTTTCGTTCAAATAAATGCGCATATAATTATTAGCAGCTCTATTGAGACAGCCTCTGCTTTCTACTCGCAGGAAATATATACTCTTGGGAACGGAAAATTACTCTTGGGTTGTCTCAAGGCAACAGATAAATAAACAAACATCTCTTGGGTTGCATTAAGCAACAAATACACATATAATATCTCTTGGGTTGCCGCAAGCAACAAGCAAACATTTCTTGGGTTGCTTCAAGCAACAAACAAATAAATAATATCTCTTGGGTTGCTTCAAGCAACAAACAAATAAATAATATCTCTTGGGTTGCCTCAAGCAACAGATAATCATACAATAAGTACTTTACTCTTTCCTTTTTCTTTCATAATTACAAATACGCAAGCGGGACTAGACCCACGCCCTTGCCAACAACCTCATAAATCAAATATTCTTTTCTTAAAAGAATCATTGAAGTTATTTTTATTAAATAAGCCTTGAATATTTATTTTGATTAAGTCCTTATATTTTTTATAAAAATTTGGACATAATCTCCTTTAAAAATAGGACTTATCCACCCTTACGGGTTCCTTCTTTCTCAACAATTCATCAGCCTCTTTCAGTATTTGCCACAACAATATATTCTCAAAAACATTTGATAATAGAAAATCTATTTCTTAAATTCCATATCCAAAATAATTACCAACACAACTTGGCAGCCTGATTTCCATTTTGTTTTTAAAATATCAAATGAATTCGGAATTACGCAAACTTTAAATCCATGCGACCGTCTCGGATTAAACTTTCCATTAAATCAAAAATCATAATTTTTCGTTGTCTCTAGCTTCGGGAATATAAGCAAAACTGTGACTGTTCTGCAGTGTTTTAAAACCAGAAGACAGCAGCAGCATACAACATTTGAAATTTCATATAAAATCCAAATTAAATCCAACAACCTTCAAAATTAATGTGGTTAAACACAACTCATCCAAATTTCTTTCTCAATTGGTTCCAGGGTCATACCAGTTTTAATGAAGGAGTTACATAGCTTGGAAGTTAGGTAATTTTCTGCAGAATTCTGTTTTACAAATCATTGAACACAACCTCTTCCAAGTCTCATAACTCACTTATTAAAACCTGGAAAACCCTGAAATTTGAATCATATATACTAAACATACTCAAATTTCACCTCCAATTGGTTGCATCTCAATATCATTCCAGAATTAAAAATTATAAAACCTCAAAGTTACTGACTTAGAAAACAAAGCCTGACTTTTACTGCATAATACATCTTTCTTTGAAAACCCAAATCTTTAAAACCACAATTCTAAAAATTCTAAATTTTTATGAAATTAAGGTATTAGGACCAAAGTTTCATTTAAAATTGGTTCAATTCCAAAATTCAAATTGGAGAAATTCCAATAGAGGAAACAAGTTGCTGCTGTGTTAAACATTCTGCAGAAAAACCAGAGTTGACATCCCCAATTCAAAAATTTACCATAAATCATAAACTTAATGAAAAAGTCTCAAATTCACCAGTCCTTCTCCCTATATTCCCAAGCTTAATTCGGACTTGGTTCCACGCAATTCCGATAATCACAGATCTGGTTATAGCTTTTTCAAAGTTGCTGACTTAGTTTAGAAATTATGCAGTAAATCAGATTTTAGCATTCAACTTTGAAAATTCATAACTAATTCTCTAGTTGATACAAAACCTTCAAAATTGAGTTTTCACAATTACACTTAATATAATTTACTCAACACTGAAATTCATATAATTTCAGTCTCTATAGAGTCACTGGTTCACTTTCAAAGTTACTGTTTAATTTCAAGAGAACATGATTTTCAGCAAACCATTTAGTATTCAAAATCTAACCCTTCAATACCCCTCAAAACCAATTCCAAATCAACCACCAACCATGTTCATTAACATTACAATATACGAAATAACATCTCAACGGCAACAAATCCAACATAACCCAGTAAAATTCAGGAATTCTCAACAATTAGTCATCAAACAAGTCCCAATCCACATAATCAATCAATATCACTAATCAACAATTCCAAATCACAATCTCAACCATTCCAATCACAATTTCAGCCACAATTCAATATTCACATAATCAATCAATTAATCACAGCTATTGAATCTATTTGCAGTTATTCAACAAACCTTGTAGGCATTCTTAAATTAAAATAATTTTAAACCCCCTACCTCGATGTCGTAATCGCAGGATTTAACATAGCAATTCCCTTTATTCCTAATTCGTGGCAGCAACCACAACAGTGATACCGGAGACCCTCTGCAGCAGCAATGTCATCAATAATCATGATAATGGTGGCAAGACCGAAATAGAAATATTTTTGGGCATTTTTCCTATAACAATGAAGTGGCAAGCAGAGATAACAACAATCAAAATAGGTTGTGAATGATACAGATTCAGATACAAGGATGAAGGAGGCTGTGGTAACCGAGCAATACCAGGGCAGGGCTGAAATAGTTCATAGCAGCAACGATTCTTTTGGAAAATCGATCGTCACAGTCCACAGCTGCAGCAGCTTAATCAGTAATTAAAGAAAACAAGGAAACGAAGCCATAGTAGTAGAATTACGGTGACTACAACAACAGGGAAGATAGCTTCCTCCTCTACCTCAGCTCGTGATTCCGGCGGCGGAGCATCCATCAGCGACGCCGGTTGTTCACGATTCTCCCCCTCCTTAACCTAATCGATGACGCAGCTTCGGAGATGATATTGGCGGTCTCCATGGTGACGGTTGCTGCGAGCTCGACGGCAACTGAACTAGCAGCGGAGGCAACGCATGGCAGCGACAACGATGAGCGAGTGAACGTCTCCGTCGATCTCTCTCTCTTCGTGGTTTTGCTTCTCTTCTTCCTGGCTCTGACGACAGCAATGGCAACCGGCACAAGGAGCGGCACAGCGAGGCGATCCTCCTTCCTCTCTTCTTACTACGTTCCGTCACTCTCTCCCCCTGTTCTCCGTTCTCCCCCCCCCCCTCAAGCTCCCCCTGTTCCCTTTCTTTCCTTTCTGTGTATGTGTTTATTTGTGAAATTAGGGTATCAATTAGGAATTTAGTGAAATTAGGATTTTATAAAGAAATAAGGATAGATATAAATAGATATTTTGATAAAATTGAAGAGTAGAGTAATTTTTAAAATTAAATATACTCTATTAAAAATATATAAGAACATTATTTATCAACATATTGCTAAGTTCAATTAATTATTTCTAGTTTAAATTATAAAATAAGTATATTAATCACATTTTTATAAAATGTACTTTAAACTCAATACCAATTATTCAAATTAAATGATATAACATTTTATTATTTTTCTATCACCGAAACTTTAATTTCAATTTACAAAATATCTAATTATAATAAATTACATAAACTTTAAGTATTTATAAAAATCCATTTAATCATTCCTAATAAATTAATCTCTAAGAGCTCAAACTAATAAAATAAACCATAATTCATTCATAATAGAAATTTCTTAAATTTAATTATATAACACCTTCATTACTGAATTCTAATTTGAAATTATATAAAATAACTAATTATAAGAATTTACACAAAAATATTAATTAACTTAACTCCAAATATTAATAAAACTAATTTAATTACTCTTAATTTATTAATTTATAAAATAAGGTATCAAATTAGTAAAATAAATCGTAACCTTTTCAAAATAAAAGTTACTTGAATTAAATTATACAATTCTTTCTTATTTTTCAATTACTAAAATTATACAAAATATTCCATTATAATAAAATTACTTAAGAATATTAATTGATTCAAAATAAAACTATCTCCGAATCTATTTAATTAGTTCTAATAAAATAAATTTTAAAATTATAAAGTTTAAACTTAATAAAATAAAATCACAATTTATTTATAATTAGATTTTCAAAAATGCGGGATGTTACATGCATGGTATCAGAAAGCTTCCGGGATCTTTAAGCTTTTCTGGAAAGTTTTTCAGAATGACTGCACTGCATTCTTCAGTGAGGAGAACTCTTTCAGTTTCTCTCCAATCCTTCTTATGACTCAAGATCTCTTTCATGAACTTGGCATAAGAAGGTATTTGCTCAAGTGCCTCTGCAAGCGGAATCTTTATTTCAAAAGTCCTGAGATAATCTGCAAAGCGAGCAAATTGCTTATCCTGCTCCTCTTGGTGGAGTTTTTGAGGATAAGGTATCTTGGCTTTATATTCTTCAACCTTAGTTGCTGCAGGTTTATTTCCTACAGAGGTGGTTGGAGAAGCCTTTTTAGAGGGGTTGTTATCAGCACTTGTGTATGTCTGATCCCTCACTAGCATTTGAATGCCAGGGTTAGAAGCTAGAGTGTTGGACGCCAACTCCTCACCTGTTCCTGGCGTTTGAACACCAGAACTGTGCTTCTTTTGGACGTTCAACGCTAATTTCTTGCTTGTTTCTGGCGTTGAACACCAGGACTGAGCATGGTTTGGGCGTTCAACGCCAGCTTTCCACCCGATTTCTGGCGTTTGATTGCCAGAATTATTCCTCTCTGGGCTCTTGCCATCCTCAGATGGATTTTGGGTAGTTTGCTCATTTCTTGGCTTCCTGCTACCTTGAGGTGGGGCATCTAATGTTTTCCCACTTTTCAATTGAACTGCTTGGCACTCTTCTGTTATTTATTTTGACAGCTGCTGCTTTGTTTGCTTTAATTGTACTTCCATATTTATATTAGCCATTCTTGTCTCTTGTAGTCTCTCCTTGAATTCGGCTAACTATTTTGTTAGAAAATCCAATTGCTGATTGAATTCAGTAGCTTGTTCTGCAGGACTCAGTTCAACAGTCACTGTTCTAGCCTCTTCTTTCATGGAAGGTTCACTACTTAGGTACAGATGCTGATTTCTGACAACTGTATCAATGAGCTCTTGAGCTTCTTCAATTGTCTTTCTCATGTGGATAGATCCACTAGCTGAGTAATCTAGAGAAATCTGAGCTCTTTCTGTAAGCCCATAATAGAAAATGTCTAACTGAACCCACTCTGAAAACAATTCAGAGGGGCATTTTCTTAGCATCTCTCTGTATCTCTCCCAGGCATCATAAAGAGATTCCTTATCTCCTTGTTTAAAGCCTTGGATGTCCAGCCTTAGCTATGTCATCCTTTTTAGAGGGAAATATTGATTCAAGAATTTTTCTGACAGCTGTTTCGATGTCCTTATGCTAGCCTTAGGTTGGTTATTTAACCACCTCTTAGCTTGGTCTTTTACAGCAAATGGAAACAGTAATAGTCTGTAGACATCCTGATCTACTTCCTTATCATGGACTGTGTCAGCAATTTGTAAAAACTATGCCAGAAACTCTGTAGGTTCTTCCTGTGGAAGACCGAAATACTGGCAACTTTGCTGCACCATGATAATGAGCTGAGGATTCAACTCAAAGCTACTGACTCCAATGGAGGGTATACTGATACTACTCCCATATGAAGCAGTAGTGGGGTTAGCATATGACCCCAGAGTCCTTCTGGACTGTTCATTTCCACTTAGATCCATGATGGAGAAAGGGAGATGATGTAAAATAGAGAAAAATATTTTTATTTATTTATTTATATATTTCGAAAATAAAATAAATTAAAATAAAATAAATACAAATGGGTGAAGATTTTCGAAAAATGAAGAGAGAGAGAGAAAAAAAAGCTGGTTAGAAAGTTTTGAAAAAGATATGATTGAAAAGATTTTATTGGAAAAGATATGATTTGAAAAGGATATGATTTTTAAATTTGATGACTAATTTAATGCTAATTTTTTTCGAAAATTATGAGTGGAATGAAGAAAAGATATTTTTTTGATTATTGAATTTTATGATGTAAGAGAAAAACACATAAAAGACACACAACTTAAAATTTTTGGATCTAATACTCCTTGTTTTCGAAAATTTTGGAGGGAAAACACCAAGGAACATCAAACTTAAAAATTTTAAGATCAAAACACAAGGAAGACTCAAGAACACTTCGAAGAATCATAAGAACAACAAGAACATGAAGGTAGAACACCAAACTTAAAATTTTTAGAAAACCAAAATAAAATTTTTGAAAACCAAAGAAAAATCAACAAGAAAACACCAAACTTAAAGTTTGGCACAACATTTAATAGAAAAATTATTTTTGAAAAAAGAATTTAAAAAGAAGATGCCCAATTACCAAGAACATAGACCAACGCTCTAGCCAATTGGGCAGTAAATGTAACACTTGTTTTGAAGAAGTATTTTTAATAACTAAGAATAATTTTTTTGAAAACTAATGTTTTGAAAAGGCACACGAAAAATAAGAAAAGAAACAGAACAAGAAAAATAAACAAGAACAACTTGAAGATGAAGGAAGAACAAAGAACACAAATTTCGAAAATTTTAAAAGAAATTTTTTTTTCCTAATCTAAGCAACAAAATAAACTGTCAGTTGTCCAAACTCGAACAATCCCCAGCAACGGCACCAAAAACTTGGTGCACAAATTGTGAATCACACATTTCACAACTCGTACCACTAACCAGCAAGTGCACTGGGTCGTCCAAGTAATAACTTACGTGAGTAAGGGTCGATCCCACGGAGATTGTTGGTTTGAAGCAAGCTATGGTTATCTTGCAACTCTTAGTTAGGATATTAATTTGTGGTTATCAGTTGACTTGCAAATGAACAAGAGAGCATGAATTACAGGTTACTTGTTATGCAGTAATGGAGAATATGTTGGGGTTTTAGAGATACTTTGTCTTCTGAATTTCAGATTTTCTCTTGTATTCCTCTTCCCTCATGCATGAAAAAGTGCAAAGTTCCTTCCATGGCAAGCTGTGTGTTGGTGGATCACCGTTGTCAATGGCTACCATCCGTCCTCTCAGTGAAAAGGGTCAACGTGCACTGTCACTACACGGCTAATCATCTGTTGGTTCCCACTCATGCTGGAATAGGATCCATTGATCCTTTTGCGTTTGTCACTACGCCCAACACTCGCGAGTTTGAAGCTCGTCACAGCCATCCAATCCCAGAATTCTACTCGGAATACCACAGACAAGGTTTAGACTTTCCGGATTCTGATGAATGCCGCCATCAATCTAGCTTATACCACAGAGATTCTGATTAAGGAATCTAAGAGATACTCATTCAATCTGATGTAGAACGGAGGTGGTTATCAGACATACGTTCATGGATTGAGGAAGGTGATGAGTGTCACGGATCATCACCTTCTCTATAATTAAGCGCGAATGAATATCTTAGATAGGAACACGCATGTTTGAATGGAAAACAGAAATAGTTGCATTAATTCATCGAAACACAGCAGAGCTCCTCACCCCCAACAATGGAGTTTAGAGACTCATGCCATCAGAGATTACAAAGTTCAGATCTAAAAATGTCATTAGATGAAAAATAAATCTCTAAAAGTTGTTTAAATACTCAACTAGTAACCTAGGTATACAGAAAATGAGTAAACTATGATAGATAGTGCAGAAATCCACTTCTAGGGCCCACTTGGTGTGTGCTGGGGCTGAGACTTAAGCTTCTCACGTGCCTGGGATGTTTTGGGCGTTCAACGCCAGGTTTTAACCTGTTTCTGATGTTGAACTCCAACTTGTAACTTGTTTCTGGCGCTGGACGCTAGACTGCAACATGGAACTTGCATTGAACGCCAGTTTACATCGTGTATCCTTGAGCAAAGTATGAACTATTATATATTTCTGGAAAGCCCTGGATGTCTACTTTCCAACGCAATTGGAAGCGCGCCAATTGGATATCTGTAACTCCGGAAAATCTATTCCGAGTGCTGAGAGGTCAGAATCCAATAGTATCAACAGTCCTTTTTCAGCCTGAATCAGATTTTTGCTCAGCTCCCTCAATTTCAGCCAGAAAATACCTGAAATTACAGAAAAACACACAAACTCATAGTAAAATCCAGAAATAAAAATTTTTGCCTAAAAACTAATGAAAATATACTAAAAACTAACCAAATCATACTTAAAGCTATATGAAATTAACCCCAAAAAGCGTATAAAATATCCGCTCATCATTCACCAACAAGGTATATAGGCAACTAGATGTTCTAAATCCGATGATTGAAGCACATTCTATGAGACTATTTAAACAACAAGGTCCTAATAAGAAAAAGAAAAAGAACAGTTAAAGTTTGAAAAAGAAAGAAAAAGAATAATAAATAAGGCTTGGCACCAAGGGTTTAAATCTTGAGGGATGTGTCTGTGGTGTTCCTGTGCAAAGGATCTGCTTGGATGAATAAGTTCTCAGGAATGCTTCATCACTTGGTAACTTGGGTTAAATAACCCGGGATTATCAACTAAAAATCCACTATCAAGAGCAACCTTGCTACAAAATACTTAGTAACCCAAAGAGGTGCTGGACACCAAGGCCTCAAGGAAAGAAAATAACAAACCATATGCTTGTGGTGTGCATGTATGGGGGAGAGAAACTTGAGGGAGTAAGTCCTTAGGGGTGTCTCAACACCTAGCACCTTGAACCAACTGGTTCGGGAGTGTTGGCTGAAAGCTTATTTTAAAGAGTTGCCCCCTCACAGAGCACTTAGCCTAAGAATGCAATAAACCCTGAAAGGAAGGGGGAGATCAAGGAATAAAGATCTCATAGGATGCATCAAGCAAGTATTCAAGAGCATGATAAGGACCTGAAAACCAGCAAAGGAATGAACCTAGGTTGCTATGCATGAAACCCCATAAACCAAGAACTTTACTTCTATAATAAAAACTTGTTTCACTTATTCTTTCATTCATCATTCTTATGTTTCAGTACTTGCTTAGGGACAAGCAAGCTTTAAGTTTGGTGTTATGATGCCAGGGCATTTTGGCCAGTTTCACTGACCTTTTTCTTTACTATTTTAGGGTAGTTTCATGCATTATGTTAGTAAATAAGAAAGTTTTGGGTGAATATACACTTACATCTTGATTCAAGCAAACATTGTGAACTCTACATAATTTCATGAGAATTATGCATGAATTGAATGATAAAATGGATGATGCATGATCTCATGACTTGAAACAAAGCTTTGATGCACCTTGTTTCTTTGATTTCAGGACAACGGAAGCAAAGAAAAGCCACGTTAGCAGCCACGTTAGCTTCACTAACGTGACCACTAACGTGGAATGGGAGCGAGCTTGCAACGTTAGTGGTAAAGTTATGACCAATAACGCCTTCGAAAGCCATCATAACCCACGTTAGTTGCCACGTTAGTTACACTAACATGGGAACTGATGTGGAAGAAAGGGGGAGCTCCAACGTTAGTGGTAAAAGTGAATACCACTAACGTTCCAAAAAGGCCACACTAAGCCACGTTAAGAGTCACGTAAACCCAATTAACGTGAACTCTAACGTGGAGTAAAGAGGAAGTCGCAAGCGTTAGTGACACTCACCTTTGTCACTAATGCTAGACCAAGCCTAGATTGCCTATGTTAGTGGTCACATTAAGACCACTAACGTGAAGGGTAACGTGGAGCAATGAATGATAGGCTAACGTTAGTGACACTCACCTTTGTCACTAACGTTGGAGATGGAAAATACACCCACGTTAGTGGTCACGTTAAGGCCCTTAACGTGAGGCACTAACGTGGAAAGAAGGGGCGTTTTGAAGCGTTAGTGACAAAGGTAAGTGTCACTAACGCTCTCGAGCCTTGGCATGCCCACGTTAAGGGCCACGTTAGTTATACTAATGTGGACCATTAACGTGGAAGAGAGGGAAAAAGAGCAACGTTATTGGTAAAAGTGAGTGCCAATAACGCTTGCGAAGGGCTAAGAGGCTACGTTAGTGGTTACTTTAGTACCACTAACGTTGAAGTTAACGTGGATCAACTAGTTTGGAACGTTAGTGACAAAGTTATTGTCACTAATGCTTTCGAACCCAAGTTTACACTTAGCGTTAACTCCACTAACGTCCTAACTAACTTCCCATCATGCCTAAGTCACACTTTCTTTGCAAGCAAAGCTGAGCCTACTAAAGACTGTGACTGCTTCAACTAAAGATCAAGGGCCCATATCCAAGACTTGAGGAGCTAACTAGACGAACTAAAGAGTAGTATATATAGGGATAGTTTTGAATTAAAATGGAGATCCAAAACATGAGAACTATACTTTGTATATTTTCCTTTCTCTGCAACTTCTAGTTGAATTTTAGAATGCATTCTTCTCTATCATCTTCCATTTCCAGAGCTATGAACAACTAAACCCCATTTCATTGGCTCTATTGTAATTTGATGGATCAATTATAGTTTTCATTATTCTTTTTCTTTCTTTTCTCTTGATTTTACTATAAATCTTTCAATCTTCATCAAATTGAGTAGTTGTCTTGGAAAAGAGGCTATTCATACTTGGATCTCCTCGGAACCTTGGAAGAGGAATGAGGAGATCATGCTAGAAATGCTTTCTCATGTTGGACTGAATTGGGGTTTGGATGGATATAGTAACATATAATCCTACCAACACTTTGATTTGGAAATACATGTGGTATAATCAGTGACCATACTTCATCTCTTCCCTTGAGCAATTAAATCAAGGAATTGGGCAATTGTTCAAGCTTAGAGAGATTGGGTTGCCAAGGAATTGGGATCCAATCACTTAAGATTGCCAAGGAGATCAATGAATGCATTGATTGAGGAAGAGATGAGAATGAATTTGATCTAGAGAATGCAAAATCTCCTAAGCCCAATGAATCTCCCGTTTCTGATCTTAACCATTCTCTTTATTTTCTGCCATTTACTTTTATGTTCATCTGCCCAAATCCCCATTTAAGATTCTGCAATTTAGTTTCTGCCATTTACATTCTGCCATTTATTTCCAGCATTTACATTTTTTGTTATTTACTTTCCCGCCATTTAATTTTCTGCAATTCCTCAACTCAATTTCTGCTTAGCTCAACTAGAACATTCCTCTAATTAAAGTTTTTACTTGACGACAATTCGGTATACTTGCCGAAAGAAAATTTGTTGAGGGACAAGTTTCTGTGCATCATATATTTGTTGAGGGACAAGTTTCTGGACAAGGTGGTAACGTTCTTTTTTCTCCCTACTTACTCCCAGCGCTATAAATTGCATGATTGTCTTTATCTTCTCCGTATGCATGTGTGTATGAATAAGCATAGCCTAAATTTTGATTTGTAATATCTTGCTGTGACATTATGATTACCGTCTTGAATTGTGTGAGTTCAAAAGCAATAAAGTGTCATGATCATAAACAAACAAGGAATTAAAGAAGAATTTAGCTTGGGCATACAAGTATTGGAAGGCTAGTATAATTAATTGTTGCTCAATTACATTAGATTTTATTTAATTGATGTTTCATCTAGGACATTTTATGAAATTTTTTAAATCATGAAAACCTTGAAGAAGCAAATGCAATTAAGGCAAGAAAAGAAAAAGGAAAAGAATGAGAAAGCTGAAGGCTCTGAGTGCCAATGACAATTCCATTGTTAAGTACTTGTGGTGTTTATGTATCAAGCAAAAAGCTTGAAAACAAAACACTTAGAAGTCAAGGCTAGGCTCAGGTGTAAATGCACTCCCTCAAAGCTCAAGGCTATGAGCATCAATGATTAGAGAGTAAAGAAAAGAAACAAATGAGCTTAAAGAAGTCCTCTAATTAAATGCTTGTGGTGCTTGTGTATCAAGTGGTAATACTTGAAAACAAAGCATTTAGAGTCGTAGCTTTGTTATCAACTCATTGGGCAAAGCACCCAAAAGGAGAAGCTAATAAGAGAATGTAAAAGCTTGTTTCAAGGAAGAAATATAAGGAAAAGATTTCATAAAATGAGCTAGATAGAAGCATCAATCATTTACCTTTCTTTTGTTATTGTGGCATGCATAAAAAACTAGCCAACCATGAACATTGAGTTGCTATTCATCTTACCTTGGATTGTCAATCTCTATTGCATGATTCTTTTCTTGCTTGGGTACAAGCAAGGTTTAAGTTTGGTGTTGTGATGACATGTCATCATGTCATTTTTTTATGCTTTTTCATACAAGAAATTGATGATTAGTGCTTAAATATTGAATGTTTTTGTGCTTAAATATTATATTTCTTTTATCTTTTGATTTTATAAATTTTGTAGGAAATAAGTGGGAAAAGAAGCAAAATAGCACAGAATCAGCTCAAAAGAAGAAAAGAAGAATTTTGGGGTACATTTTAGAGTTTAGACACACTTTGGAGCCTTAGGCCACGCTTTTAAAAGCGTGGCCCATGACTAAATCAAGGAAGCGTGCTCTGTTTGACAATCAGCGTTGATTTGCCAAGGGAACGCTACGCTCACTAAGGGAGCATTTTCGTCGATTTTCAGCTTAAAAGCAAGCTTTTTGCTGTCCGTACGTGTTGAGGAGCGCTCACTAAGTTAACTTGGTGCTCACTAAGTTAACTTGGCGCTGACAACACGACCATGCCTTCTTCAAAAGACCATAACTTGAGCTACAGATGTTCAATTGATGCGCTTCTAGTTGCATTGGAAAGCTGACATTCAGAGCTTTCCAACGATATATAATAATCAATATTTAGCATGAAATTGAAGTACAAGTGATAGGCATCTTTAAGGCCCAAAAGCACTCATTAAGGCACCATGCTCAGCAACACATTTGGTGTAGCGCTCGATTCCAAAGTGAGCACCACGCTCACTAAGCCAACTTTTTCGGGATTTTCTTGTTTGGGAAGCAAGATTGTGCCGTCCGTACGCAAGGTGCAGCGCTCAAAATTGTAACGTAGTGCTCACTAGGAGAGCGCTAATTGAGGGGAGAAGCACACCAAAGGAGCAGCGCTGGAATAACAAGCGTAGCGCTCACTAAGAGAGTGCTGGCTAGTGAAGAAAATGTGCACGAGAGATGCACGCACGGTCAAGCCAATGGGGTGCTCACTTTGTGAACTGAGGGTTCCACTGGAGGCATACCCGAACACCATCCTGACCCACTTCATACAAGGCCAAAGCAACAAAAGGCCCAAAGCAAGCAGAGCCCAATTGACATCACTCAAAGGCACAAGGATCATCTAGAATAGGAATTTTGCATTTAATTGTAATTTGTTTTCAATTTCAATTTCATTTTCATTTTGTATAAGCCTATATAAAGGTATCATTTTCATTTCATTGAGGAAGGCTGTGAGGATGCATTAGTAGTAGGCAGCAGTAGGAGTAGGAGTAGAATAGAAGGCTGATACACTTTTCTTTTCTACACTTTCTACACTTCAGTTATATTGAATTCAGTTTATGCAATTTCAATTTTTGCAATCTTCTGCTACAATTTCATTTTCTGCAATTTTTCCTTTCTGTTCCTATTGCTTTCAAGTTACTTTCATGCAATTTTAATCTTCTGCAATTGCTCTAAGTTCTGATTTACTGCTTCATTTAACTTCCCTGCACCCAATTCCCTTTACATTTGATGAAATTTATTTTTCTTACTCTTTAAGCTTCTACTAATTTACATTCTGCACTCTACATTCACTGCAATTTACTTTCTATTGATTCAGTTTCACCCAATTCACCACTGTTAGCTTAACTAGACTAATCAACTCATTAAAGTTGCTTGATCCATCAATCCCTGTGAGATAGACCTCACTCTTATGAGTTATTACTACTTGATGCAACCCGGTACACTTGCCGGTGAGTGTGTGTGGAATCGTTTTTCTCTCATCAATACGCGTGGATCACAAAAGTCCAGGGACGCATACGCGTACATGACAGGTACGCGTTGATGCCCACACGTGACCTCTTTAGTGAAATTGTGCCTGGCAAATTCTGGAGAGCTTCTGGCCCAGATTGGAGCTGAGTTTTGGCGGGAAAAGGCTAAAAGAACCAAAGATTGAAGGGGAAGGCATCAATCAATCATTCTATTCATTAGACACACTTTTGATCTAGTTTTAGTTTAGTTTTCTAGAGAGGGAAGCTCTCTCTTATCTCTAGAATTAGGATTAGGTTTAGATTAGAATTTCTTAGATCTAGGTTTTAAACTTTGCTTTCATCTACTTCTACCTTTCAATTCTATGTTGCTATATCTGGTTCTTCTATTATCTTGTTGTAATTTCTTCTATTTTGTTTCTATACTTTGTTGTGGATTTACTCTTGTTCCTTTTATTTTCTTTTAAAGCAATTTGAGGTAATTCATGTCCTTTGTGATTTCCTTGATTGTTGTTGTTGATTCTTTCCATTTAATTGTTGTTAGAATTCATTCTTGTTGTCAATTTACTATGCTTTCCTTTTATGCCTTCAAAGTGTTTGATAAAATTCTTGAAAGGATGTTAGAGTACAATTTTATGTTCTTGGCTTGGGATGATTGGTAGCCATTGACTCTAGTTCTCACTAATTCAATTAGTGGATAGCTAGGACTTATGGACTTGGATTGATATAGCTCATTTGACTTTGCTTTACTCGTTAGAGGATGATTTAATGGGATTGATCCTTACAATTATCATGTTGTGGTTAGTGATACGGATAGAGATCCTTGACCACCAAACCTTGGCAAGACCGTTTTATCATTTGAATTCATTTGCATTTACTTTTCTTGTTTCTTATCCAAAACCCCAAAATATATAACTCATAACCAATAAAAAGAACACTACCCTGCAATTCCTTTGAGAGATGAACCGATGTTTAAGTATTTCGATTATTAGATTTATTAGGGGTTTGTTACTTGTGATAAACAAATTTTGTATGAAAGGATTATTGTTGGTTTAGAAACTATACTTGCAACGAGATTTCATTAGTGAAATTCTATACCATCAATTTTCTGTTCATATAGCAGAATTATTGGTGCCCTCCAAGATCCCCTAAATCTATGAAACTAATGCCTTCATATAGGCTCTCCTAAATTACAAACTTAAATGAAATTGAAAGCAATTACAATGAAATGAAATTGAACTATTCTAGATGCTTCTTGTGGCTTTGATTGGTTGACAATTGTGGCTTGAATGAGAGTTGGAGTGGGCTTGGTTTAAGGTTGGGGGCTGCAGGAAGAAGTTGGCGTGTGGGTTCAAGTGCCATGCCCACTTGAATTTGCTCTTTGGATTGTGACCTAGTTTGCAACGTTGAAAGAATGAAGTTGTTTGGGCCTCAAAGTGAATGTCCATGATAAACCACTATTTTATGATTTATCTTTTGCTCAATTGAGTGGTTTTTATCAATTCTTCACTCACTTATTCATATAATTTACATGGTTTTAGAATTCCTTCCTTATTTTGTGATATATATGAAAATATGTTTCCTAGGCCTTAAAATTGTTAATATTAATTGCACTTTATTACCTTTCGATGCTGTGATCTGTGTGTTAAGTATTTTCAGGCTTTATAGGGTAGGAATGGCTTAGAGGACAGAAAGGAAACATGCAAAAGCGGAAGGAACGCGCAAAAATGAAGTTTTGAAGAAACTAACAGTGACGCGCACGCTTGGACGATGCAAACGCGTGCCTAGCGCAGAGCACGAGCGACGCATAGGCATGACAAGGAAAATCTCCAAATGACGCGCACGCATGACCTACGCGTACGCGTGACAGACTCCACGTGCAGAAAGTTACAGAATTTGCCCCCAGCGATTTCTGGACTCTTTTTTGGCCCAAATCCAAGCCCGAGAACACAGAATAGAGGCTGGAGAATGGAGGAAACAAAATCAATCATCATTCATTCATTCATTATTGATAATCTGAGGTTTTTAGATGTAGTTTTAGAGAGAGAGAGCCTCTCTCCTCTCTCTTAGGTTTTAGGATTTAAGATTTCTCTTAGTTTTAGGTTTGATTCTTCTCAATTCCAAGTTCAATGTTCTCTAATTTAGTTTCTCTTCTACTTTTATTTATTCTAGTACTTTGGTTTATCTATTTCTCTTTTTAATTACTTATGTTCCCAAACTGGCTTATGAACTCTTCATGTTAGATTTGAATTTATATTTAATGCAATTTGAGGTATTTCAGATTTAAGATTGCTTTCTTCAATTCATAATATTGATGCTTTTAATTTAATTTAGATTTCTCTCCCTTTGCTTTGGTTGAGTAATTGGTGACACTTGAGTTATCAAACTCAGTTGTTGATTGAAAATTGGAATTTGCTGATTGATTTGGATCCCTCTAAAGCTAGTCTTTCCATAGGAGTTGACTAGGACTTGAGGAATCTCATTGATTGGTCCACTTGGATTTCCTTTATTTAGTAAGGGTTAACTAAGTGGGAGCAATCAACAATTCTCATCACACTTGATAAGGATAACTAGGATGGGATTTCCAGTTCTCATACCTTGCAATGGTTTTCATGATAATTAAATTACTTTCTTGCCAATTTATTTTCCTTTTCCCTATTTTAAAAACCACAAAAAGATACTTTTCCATAATTAATAATAAATCATACTTCCCTGCAATTCCTTGAGAGACGACCCGAGGTTTAAATACTTTGGTTATCAATTTTATTAGGGGTTTGTTACTTGTGACAACCAAAACTTTTGCACGAAAGGATTTCTTGTCGGTTTAGAAACTATACTTACAACGCGATTATATTGGTGAAAATTCTTTACCGACATAAAACCCGGTTTGTTCAGTCCACTATAAAGTATTATATATTGTTAGAAAGCCCCGGATGTTAGCTTTCCATCTTCGCTAGAATCAACCCATTTGGACCTTTGTAGCTCAAGTAATGCCTATTTGAAGGTAGAGAGGTCAGCCTGTCAAGTACCTCAGCGTGCCACGCCCACTCTTTGGCGTGCCACGCCCCTTGTGTTGAGAAACTGGCGTGCCACGCCCACTCTTTGGCATGCCACACCTTCAATGATGCACAAACTCTTCTTCTTTGGCCATTAGAACTGGCGTGCCACACCCAGAACCTGTCGTGCCACGCCCATTATGAAAATAGAGCTGGCATGCCTTCGATATCAAATGGCACGCCCAAGTTTTGCAACACTGAAAGAATGGCCTTTTTCACCTTCATTTTTAACGTCCACTATAAAGCATTATATATCGTTGGAAGGCGCTTGATGTCAGCTTTCCAACGACACCAAAATCACAACATTTGGACTTCCACAACTCATGTTATGTGCCTTTGAAGATGAAGAGGTCAGGCTGGTAACTATGAAGGGACGTGTTTTGCTCCTTGTGTTTTCTGGGTCAATATCTTCCTCAATTCTAGTGTTGATAGCACGGAAACTTGTCTCTCAACAATTTTCCTTCGGCAAGTGTACCGAATTATCGTCAAGTAATAACTCATAAAAGAGTGAGGTCGAATCCCACAGAGATTAATGGATTAAGCAATCAATGGTTAATTGATTATCCTAGTTAGACGAATCAGATTGTATTGATAAGAAACAAGGAAATGTAAATGGCATAAAAGTAAAGAAAGCAATAAAGTGCAGAAAAGTAAAATGGCAAGAAAAGTATATGTAAGAACTAAAAATAAAATGAACATTGGGATCAAGAGATATTGCAATCCTCCGGATCAAGTACATTCTCATCTCTTCCTCAATCAATGCGTTCATTGATCTCCTTGGCAATCTTAAGTGATCGAATTACAATTCCTTGTAATTCAATCTCTCAAATCTTGATCAATAGCCAATTCCTTGGTCAATTGCTCATGAGAAGAGATGAAGTATGGTCACTGATTATACCACATGCTTTCCGAAATCAAGTGTTGGTAGGGTTATAGTTACATACCCATCCAACCCCAATTTGGTCCAACATGAGAAAGCATTTCTAGTATGATCTCTTCATTCCTCTTCCAAGGTTCAGAAGAGATCCAAGTATGAATAGCTTCTTTTCCAAGATAACTCCCCAAATGGATGAAGATTGAAAGCTTTTTAGTAAAATCAAGAGAAAAGATAGAAGAAGAATAATGAAAACTAATATTGATCCATCAAATTACAATAGAGCTCCCTAAACCAATGAAAAGAGTTAGTTGATCATTGCTCTATCAAAATAGAAAAGAAAGAAAGTGCAGAAAAGTAAAGATGAAGATTAAAATTGGAATTGAAACTTCAAAATTCATAAATGAGAAGTACAAGAAAAGAAAGAAAAGGAAAAGTGTGTGAGGGGAGGGAGTCCGCAGACCCCTCTCTAATCCCCCTTCAAGAATAATCCTTTGAATGTAAAAGCTAAGGCCCTTATATAGGCTCTCCTAAATTACAAAATGAAATTAAAAGTAATTTACAATTAAATGAAAATTCCTATTCTAGATGCTTCTTGTGGCCTTGATTAGTTGACACTTGTGGGCTTGCTTCCTTGAGGTTGGGTGGTCATTGAAAGAGAATCAAGTTGAGGTCTAGGTGCTAATGTCAGTGATAACGTTAGCCACACTAACGCTACAAGTGTGGCGTTTGTGCTGAAGTTAGTGTGGCTAACGTCACACTTGCTACCCAGTTGGTGTTTTTGGCATTTAAAAGATGCCTCTGGTTTGTGCTCCAATTTCATGCCCACTATAGAGTATTATATATCGTTAGAAAGCTCTGAATGTCAGCTTTCTAACACAACTGAAATCACCTCAATTGGACCTCTGTAACTCAAGTTATGCTCCTTTGAAGGGGATAGGGTTGCTGGCATAGTGGCTGGCGTTATTGGCAAACGTGAGTGCCAATAACGTCCGCGATCAGGGGCTGAAAATTGCCAGTTTCTGAAGCTCAACTTAATGTCCACCCCATACTATTAAATATTGTTGGAAAGCCCTGTATGTCTACTTTCCAACGCTTTTGTAAGCGCATCATTTGGAGCTCTACAACTCGAGTTATACTTCTTGGAAGGTGAAGAGGTCAGCTGGCCTTACTACAGGTTGATACCATGTTCATCTTTTCACTTTCGGGGCAGGTTTTCTCCCTCAAATGTAGTGTCCACCATGTAGTGCCATATATGCTTGAAAAGCTCTGGAATCCTACTTTCCAATGCCACTGGAATCACCTCATTTGGAGCTTTGTGGCTCAAGTTATTCTTGTTTGAAGAAGGCATGGTCAGGCTGCTGGGTGAGACTTTTGCCCACGTTAACTACCACGTTAATGTAGTTAACGTGGAAGCTAACGTGGGTCTTTTTGCTTCGCAAACGTTAGTGGAGATCACCTTTTCCACTAACGTTGGCATCTCCCTTTCCTTCCACGTTAGTTCCCACGTTAATGTAGTTAACGTGGAAGCTAACGTGGGTCTTTTTGCTTCGCAAACGTTAGTGGAGATCACCTTTTCCACTAACGTTGGCATCTCCCTTTCCTTCCACGTTAGTTCCCACGTTAATGTAACTAACGTGGAGACTAACGTGGGTCTTCTTGCACCTTCGCTAGCGTTATTGGCACTCACTTTTGCCACTAACGCTGCTCCTTCTTCAAAGTTGATGCCATTAACGTTCCCACTAACGTTCCAACTTTCCTTCCTTCCACGTTAGTGGCCAAGTTAGTGGCACTAACGTAGTCACTAACGTGGCTCTTCTCTGCTTCTTGTTACCTGAAATCAATCAAACAAAGTGCATCAAAGTCTTGCTCTTAATCATGTGATCATGCATCATCCATTTTATCATTCAATTCATGCATAATTCTCATGAAATCATTCAAAATTCACAATGTTTGCTTGAACCATGGTATGAATGCATTTTCAACCAAATACTTGCTTATTTCCTAAGAAAATGCATGAAACCAACCTAAAGCATACAAAAAATGGCTAGTAAAACTAGCCAAGATGCCCTGGCATCACAACACCAAACTTAAATCTTGCTTGTCCCCAAGCAAGAAAAAAAACTATGCACAAAGAATTCTCTTAATTGGAATGCATTGAAGAATTGCTTATGATGCCTTAGTGGGTGAAGTGAATAAGTGACAGTGGGGTTAACTATAATTTGTATGCTTATGCAAGGATTCCAGTGCTCATTAGTCCTTACATTTTGGAAGTCTTAGATCTTAGAACTTTCATTCAAATGATATTATGGAATCCTCTTTATAGATTGTCACCTTTGAAGCAGTACTTATTTTCTAGCATTTTTCTTTTCTTTTTGTATCTTGGCCTCGACTCTAGGTATCATGTCTCAAAGCGGCTTTTTAAGATAAGCTTTCAATCAATACTCCCAAACCAGTTGGTCTAAGGTATTAGGTGTTGAAGCACCCCTTAGGATATACTTGCTCAAGCCTCTCTCTTTGACACAAATCCACCACAAGCACGTAACTAGGACAATAACTCTTTGAGTTCTTGTTTCTTTTTTTTTTCTTCCTAGTAATTGATGCTCAAAGCCTTGGGCTTGTTCTTTGTTTTTCTTATTCTTTTGTTTTCTTTTGTTGCTGCTTCTTGGATCAATAGATGTTTGAGAAATTCCATAATACTTTTCTGAATTTCAATTCCTGTCTATGAGCTCCCATGCAAGTTTTCACAAACATACAACCTCAATACACAATCATACAATCAGAACCTCCACTCCTCTTAATCTTTTGCTTGCCCCAAGATTTATAAAATTCTTCAATATTTTCCTTTCAAAAGAATGATTTCTTTGTTACATTCTTAGAGATATTGGGTGCAAGTAAAATTCAAGATGATAATCATGATATCATAGCAACATGTTACAAATCAAATATCAAATTATGCTTATTCACAAGGAGTAATCACACATGCGTACAAAGAAAATAGAAGACAATCATTCAAATTAAAGTGGTGGAAATAAGTAAGAGGAGAAAGGAACTTTACCACCTTGTATTTTATCTTCATTATTGTTGCCCTTTTCCTCATATTCTTCTCCTTCCCACACCAAACCTAGAATGATTGCTTATACTCAAGCAACAAGTAAAACAGTGGTGATGGGGTCTATGATGGATCATGAACGTCTTAGAATGAAGTGTGAGTATGCATGTGTTTCAGCAAGCAAGATTAAGGATACGATAAAGGCACAAGAGATACAAACAGAGACATTTTGATTGCATTAATAAGTGGTGTTGGCATGGTACTCTGCATGAAAGTTAAGTGGCAACACCAAACTTAGTGTGACACTGTCATTTTAGAATGATGCAAATACCTTGTGAAGATTGAAAAACATTTTTTTGCATGGCAACACCAAACTTAGAATGCAATCATATGTCAAATTATTGAAAGTAAACTATGCAAGGAAAGAAAATGTTACCTACGGTTGGATTGCCTCCCAACAAGTGCTCTTTTAATGTCATTAGCTTGACATGTTGTTCATGACTTTCTTCCTCTTCTTTCAGTTTGTTAAGAGGAATGACCTCAAGAGGAAAGAGGAGCCAGTTAATGCCCCTTGTTTTGAGTGCCTTTCCCCATCAAGCTTTCTTTTGTTGTTAGCTTGTGTAAACTTGCTTGTTGGGGTAGGGGTGGGATGGCTTTTAGTTGACCTTTTCTTCTTCATGGATATTGTCCTTCTTTTCTTGGTCACCATCCTCTTTTTATTGCTCATGTTGATTTCCTTCACCACCTTGATTTCAGGATTTGGGTATTGTATGATGGTTGGAGCATCCTCTTCATCAAGAGCTTCTTGAATTGGTGGTTCAATGAACTCACCCTCTATGAAACTCTCTGTTTCATTGGAGTGTGGGTTCTCTTGATTGACTTCCTCCCTTATTCTTGACCTTTGAATGAACTCCTCTGTTTCTGGAGAGAGTGAAGTGGTCTCTCTTTGTGATCTCAGCTCTTCAATGAATTGTTCTTCAGAATAGAGTTGTGCATTCTGCCTCAATTTTTCTTCATGGTCCCTTTCTGCTATTTTCTCCTCTTCGTTTGTCTTTATTATTTCTTCAAGGAGGAGTTCTATCCTAGCGAGTCTCTCTTCTTCTCTACTTTTTTTTGAGCTCTTCCATGATGAGTTCCATCCTAGCAAGTCTATCTAAAGGAGGTTGGGTAGGTTGTAATGGTTGGTCGGGGTTGGCTTGTGAATGGAATTGGTTGTTTTGTGGTTGTGTGTTTTGAAAGTGGTATGATTCTTGTGGGTAGTGGATTGAGTTTTGTGGATGGTGAAATGAATTGTATGGATTTGGGATAGACTTTTGTGCTGAGGCATACTCAAATGATGAAGAATTTAGGCATGTAAAACTTGAAGGTGAGGTTGTATAATTGAGAGGTGATTGCTCTTGATGAATTGGGTATGAATGAGTGAAATCTCTTTGATTTTGATCTTCCCAGCCACAACTTGAGTAGTGATCAATTTCACCAAAATATGGACCATTTTGTGGCTCTGGAAAGTACCCCATTTCATGTTCTTGATACTCCCACCCACCATGAGCATAGTAAATTGAATCATTCTGTTGTAGTGGAGAGTTTCCCATGAAATTTGATTGACTAAAATATGATGGATGCTCCTTTCTTTTATGCAAAAAGCTCTGTCTCAAACAATACTTACCAAAAGACATTAGAATCTCCATTGTAATAAATGAAGGGATTTTTAGTGAGGTAATATCACAAACAGTTGGTTAGCAAAAGAAAATAAAGAAACAAAAGAAAATAAAGACAAAAGAAAAGTGTCTAATCTAGTAAATCAATCAACCGGTAGTTTGTTAATCACAATTAATCCCTGGCAACGGCGCCATACACTTGATAGCACGAAAACTTGTCTCTCAACAATTTTCCTTCGGCAAGTGTACCGAATTGTCTTCAAGTAATAACTCACAAAAGAGTGAGGTCGAATCCCACAGAGATTAACGGATTAAGCAATCAATGGTTAATTGATTATCCTAGTTAGACGAATCAGATTGGAGTGATAAGCAACAAGGAAATGTAAATGGCATAAAAGTAAAGAAAGCAATAAAGTGTAGAAAAGTAAAATGGCAAGAAAAGTAAATGTAAGAACTAAAAATAAAATGAACATTGGGATCAAGAGATATTGCAATCCTCCGGATCAAGTTCATTCTCATCTCTTCCTCAATCAATGCGTTCATTGATCTCGTTGGTAATCTTAAGTGATCAAATTAAAATTCCTTGTAATTCAATCTCTCAAATCTTGATCAATAGCCAATTTCTTGGTCAATTGCTCATGAGAAGAGATGAAGTATGGTCACTGATTATACCACATGCTTTCCCAAATCAAGTGTTGGTAGGGTTATAGTCACATACCCATCCAACCCCAATTTGGTCCAACATAAGAAAGCATTTCTAGCATGATCTCTTCATTCCTCTTCCAAGGTTCAGAAGAGATCCAAGTATGAATAGTTTTGTAGAGGAAAATGCATTTGAGGAAAATGCATTTGAGGCATCTCCGGGATCTCATGGTGATGAGCTTCATGCGCCTCTTGAGCTCCATGAATGGGCTCTCTTGCTTGCTCCATCTTTTTCTTAGTGATGGGCTTGTCCTCTTTAATGAGGATATCTCCCTCTATGTCAATCCCAGCCGAATTGCGTAGGTGGTAGATGAGGTGAGGAAAGGCTAACCTTGCCATAGTGGAGGACTTGTCAGCCACCTTGTAGAGTTCTTGAGGTATAATCTCATGAACTTCCACCTCTTCTCCAATCATGATGCTATGGATCATGATGGCCCGGTCTATAGTAACTTCAGACCGGTTGCTAGTGGGAATGATTGAGCATTGAATGAACTCCAACCATCCTCTAGCTACAGGCTTAAGGTCCAGTCTTCTTAGTTGAACCGGTTTGCTTTTGAGTCAATCTTCCATTGAGCTCCTTCTACACATTTGTCCATGAGGACTTGGCCCAACCTTTGATCAAAGTTGACTCTCCTTGTGTAGGGGCGTGCGTTTTCTTCCATGTTTGGCAAGTTGAACGCCAACCTCACATTTTCCGGACTAAAATCTAAGTATTTCCCCCGAACCATGGTGAGATAATTCTTTGGGTTTGGGTTCTTACTTTGATCATGGTTCCTAGTGATCCATGCATTAGCATAGAACTCTTAAACCATTAGGATGCCGACTTGTTGGATGGGGTTTGTTAGAACTTCCCAACCTCTTCTTTGAATTTCATGTCGGATCTCCGGATACTCATTTCTTTTGAGTTTGAAAGGGACCTCGGAGATCACCTTCTTCTTGGCCACAACATCATAGAAGTGGTCTTGATGGGCTTTGGAGATGAACCTTTTCATCTCCCATGACTCGGAGGTGGAAGCTTTTGTCTTCCCTTTCCCTTTTCTAGAGGATTCTCCGGTCTTAGGTGCCATCAATGGTAATGGAAAAACAAAAAGCTTATGCTTTTACCACACCAAACTTAGAATTTTGCTTTCCCTCGAGCAAGAGAAGAAAGAATAGATGAAGAAGAAGAAGAAATGGAGGAGAGGGAGAAAGGGTTGTGTTTCGGCCAAGAAGAGAAGAGAGGGTTGTGTTGTGTGAAAATGAGGAAGAATGGAAGGCTTTATATAGGGAAGGGAGGGGGGTTAAGGTTCGGCCATTTAGGGTAGGTTTGGGTGGGAAATTGATTTTGAATTTTGAAGGTAGGTGGAGTTTATGAGGTAGGTTTATGGGGAAGAGTGGATGGATGTGAGTGGTGAAGAGGTGATGGGGAAGAGAGATTGAGGTGATTGGTGAAGGGTTTTGGGGAAGAGCGTTTATGGGATTGTGTGAAAGAAGGGTGAGAAGAAGTGAGTGGAGGTAGGTGGGGATCCTGTGGGGTCCACAGATCCTGAGGTGTTCAAGGATTTACAACCTTGCACCAAATTAGGCATGTAAAATGCCCTTGCACACAACTCTGGGCGTTCAGCGCCAGGTTGGTGCTTGTTCTGGGCGTTGAACGCCCATTTGTAGCCTATTTCTGGCGTTGAACGCCAGAACCAAGCTTGTTCTGGGCGTTCAGCGCCAGCTCTCCTCCAGGGTGCATTTCTGGCGTTCAAACGCCCAGATGCTGCCCATTTCTGGCGTTCAGCGCCAGAACCATGCTCTGTTCTGGCGTTGAACGCCCAAAACATGCTTCTTACTGGCGTTTAAATGCCAGTAAGGTCTTCCTCCAGGGTGTGATTTTTCTTCTGCTGTTTTTGATTCTGTTTTCAATTTTTATATTTATTTGTGACTCCACATGATCATGAACCTAATAAAACATGAAAAACAAAAATAAAATTAGATAAATAAACATTGGGTTGCCTCCCAACAAGCGCTTCTTTAATGTCAATAGCTTGACAGTGGGCTCTCATGGAGCCTCACAGATGTGCAGAGCTTTGTTGAGACCTCCCAACACCAAACTTAGAGTTTGGATATGGGGGTTTGACACCAAACTTAGAGTTTGGTTGTGGCCTCCCAACACCAAACTTAGAGTTTGACTGTGGGGGCTTTGGTTGACTCTACTTTGAGAGAAGCTTTTTATGCTTCCTCTCCATGGATGCAGAGAGAGATCCTTGAGTTGTAAACACAAGGTTGTCCTCATTTAATTGAAGGATCAATTCTCCTCTGTCCACATCAATCATAGCTCTTGCTGTGGCTAGGAAAGGTCTTCCTAGGATGATAGATTCATCCTCTTCCTTTCCAGTATCCAAGACTATGAAATTATCAGGGATGTAAAGGCCTTCAACCTTTACTAACACGTCCTCTACTTGTCCATAAGCCTGCTTTCTTGAATTTTCTGCCATCTCTACTGAGATTTTAGCAGCTTGTACCCCATAGATTCCCAGTTTCTCTATTACAGAGAGGGGCATGAGGTTTATCCCTGAACCAAGGTCACACAGAGCCTTGAAGATCATGGTGCCTATGGTACAAGGTATTATGAACTTTCCAGGATCCTGTCTCTTCTGAGGCAATGTCAGTTGATCCAGATCACTTAGTTCATTGGTGAACAAGGGAGGTTCATCTTCCCAAGTCTCAATACCAAATAATTTGGCATTTAGCTTCATGATTGCACCAAGGAACTTGGCAGCTTGCTCTTTAGTAACATCCTCGTTCTCTTCAGAGGAGGAATACTCATCAGAGCTCATGAATGGCATAGGGAGGTTCAATGGAATCTCTATGGTCTCTAGATGAGTCTTAGATTCCTTAGGTTCCTCAGAGGGAAGCTCCTTATTGAATACTGGACGTCCCAGGAGGTATTCCTCCTTGGGATTCACGTCCTCTCCTTCCCTTATAGGTTCGGCCATGGTGCTTATGTCAATGGCCTTGCACTCTCCTTTTGGATTCTCTTCTGTGTTGCTTGGGAGAGTACTAGGAGGGATTTCAGTGATCCTTTTACTCAGCTGGCCCACTTGTGCTTCCAAATTTCTCATGGAAGACCTTGTTTCATTCATGAAACTTGCAGTGGCCTTGGATAGATCAGAGACTAAGTTTGCTAAATTAAAAGTATTTTGTTCAGAGTTCTCTGTCTGTTGCTGAGTGGATGATGGAAAAGGCTTGCTATTGCTAAACCTGTTTCTTCCACCATTATTAAAGCCTTGTTGAGGCTTTTGATCCTTCCATGACAGATTTGGGTGATTTCTCCATGATGGATTATAGGTGTTTCCATAAGTTTCACCCATATAATTTACCTCTGCTATTGCAGGGTTCTCTGGATCATAAGCTTCTTCTTCAGAAGATGCCTCTTGAGTACTGTTGGATGCAGCTTGCATTCCATTCAGACTCTGAGAAATCATATTGATTTGCTGAGTCAATATTTTGTTCTGAGCCAATATGGCATTCAGAGTATCAATTTCAAGAAGTCCCTTCTTCATAGGCGTCCCATTACTCACAGGATTCCTCTCAGAAGTGTACATGAACTGGTTATTAGCAACCATGTCAATGAGTTCTTGAGCCTCTGCAGGCGTTTTCTTTAGGTGAATGGATCCACCTGCAGAAGTATCCAATGACATCTTTGATAGCTCAGATAAAACATCATAGAATATATCTAGGATGGTCCATTCTGAAAGCATGTCAGAAGGACACTTTTTGGTCAGCTGTTTGTATCTTTCCCAAGCTTCATAGAGGGATTCACCTTCTTTTTGTCTAAAGGTTTGAACATCAGCTCTAAGCTTGCTCAGCTTTTGAGGAGGAAAGAACTTGGCTAAGAAAGCCGTGACCAGCTTATCCCAAGAGTTCAGGCTGTCTTTGGGTTGAGAGTCCAAGCATATTCTAGCTCTGTCTCTTACAGCAAAAGGGAAAAGCATGAGCCTGTAGACTTCAGGATCTACTCCATTAGTCTTAACAGTATCACAGATCTGTAAGAATTCAGTTAAGAACTGAAAAGGATCTTCAGATGGAAGTCCATGAAACTTGCAGTTCTGCTGCATCAGAGAAACTAGCTGAGGTTTTAGCTCAAAGTTGTTTGCTCCAATGGTAGGAATGGAGATGCTTCTTCCATGTAAATTGGAATTAGGTGCAGTAAAGTCACCAAGCATCCTCCTTGCATTATTATTATTTTCGGCTGCCATCTCCTCTTCCTGTTCGAAAATTTCTAACAGGTGCTTGCTGGATAGTTGTAATTTAGCTTCTCTTAGTTTCCTCTTAGTTCCCTTTAGGTGAGTGGAAGAACATGAGAAGAAAAGAGAGAGAGGGAATTTTCGAAAATTGTTTTTGAAAAATGGTTAGTGATTTTCGAAAATAGTTTTTGAAAAAGGTTAGTGATTTTTTTTCGAAAATTAAAATAAAAAATTAAAATAATTAGTTAATTAAAAAGAATTTTTGAAAAAGAGGGAAGATATTTTCGAAAATTAGAGAGAGATAGAGTTAGTTAGGTAGTTTTGAAAAAAGATAAGAAACAAACAAAAAGTTAGTTAGTTAGTTGAAACAAATTTGAAAAGATAAGAAGTTAGGAAGTTAGAAAAGATATTTTGAAATCATATTTTGAAAAAGATAAGATAAGGAAGATTTTTTTGAAAAGCTATGATTGAAATTAGTTTTGAAAAAAATTTGATTTTTAAAATCACAATTAATGACTTGATTCACAAGAAATCACAAGATATGATTCTAGAACTTAAAGTTTGAATCTTTCTTAACAAGCAAGTAACAAACTTGAAATTTTTGAATCAAAACATTAATTGTTATTGTTATTTTCGAAAATTTGATATAAAAATAAGAAAAAGATTTTTGAAAAATATTTTTAGAATTTTCGAAAATAACTAAGAAAGAAGAAAAAGATTTGATTTTTGAAAAAGATTTTGAAAAAGATAAGATTTTTAAAATTGAAAATTTGATTTGACTCATAAAAACAACTAGATTTTAAAATTTTTTGAAAAAGTCAACTCAAATTTTCGAATTTATGAGAGAAAAGAGGGAAAGATATATATATATATATATATATTTTTTTTTTTTTTTGATTTTTGAATTTTGAATGATGAGAGAAAAACATGAAAATGATGCAATGCATGAAAATTTTTGGATCAAAACAATGAATGCATGCAAGAATGCTATGAATGTCAAGATGAACACTAAGAACACTATGAAGATCATGATGAACATCAAGAACACATTTTTGAAAAATTTTTAATGCAAAGAAAACATGCAAGATACCAAACTTAGAAATCTTTAATGCTTAGACACTAAGAATTCAAGAATGCATATGAAAAACAAGAAAAGACACAAAACATGCAAATGCAAAGATCAAACAAGAAGACTTACCAAGAACAACTTGAAGATCATGAAGAATACTATGAATGCATGAAATTTTCGAAAAAATGCAAGATGCACATGCAATTGACACCAAACTTATAACATGACTCAAGACTCAAATAAGAAACACAAAATATTTTTTATTTTTATGATTTTATGATTTTTTTGTATTTTTTTTAATTAATTTTTTTTTGAAAATCATTTTGAAAAAGAAAAATAAGGATTCCAAAATTTTTAATATGAATTCCAGGAATCTTATGCTCTTTAGTCTAAAGCTCCAATCAAAGGGTCAGGCATGGCTTAATAGCCAGCCAAGCTTTAGAATGTAGATCAGGAACAGCAGCAGGTGGATTAGCAACAACTAGCTTGCTCTTGATAACAAATTGGAAGCCTCAGTCCAAATGAATTTAGACATGGCTTTACAGCCAGCCAGACTTCACATGCTTCATGAAACACTAGAATTCATTCTTAAAAATTCTGAAGAAAAAAATATTTTTGAAAACATTTTTTTTTCAAAAACTGATGAGAAATTTTTGAAAGATTTTTGAAGAATTTTTGAAAATTAAAAAAAAAAGAAAATTACCTAATCTGAGCAACAAGATGAACCGTTAGTTGTCCAAACTCGAACAATCCCCGGCAACGGCGCCAAAAACTTGGTATGCGAAATTGTTACTCAGGTTGTGAATTGTTGTTCGAAATTGATTCCTTGGCAATGGCACCAAAAACGGATGCACAGAGCCATGGTCTAAACATATCTTCACAACTTCGCATAACTGACCAGCAAGTGCACTGGGTCGTCCAAGTAATACCTTACGTGAGTAAGGGTCGAATCCCACGTAGATTGTTGGTATGAAGCAAGCTATGGTCACCTTGTAAATCTCAGTCAGGCGGATATAAAATAGTTATGTAGTTTTCGAATTTAATATAATAAAATAAGGACAGAAATACTTATGTAAATCATTGGTGAGAATTTCAGATAAGCGTATGGAGATGCAATCGTTCCTCTGAACCTCCGCTTTCCTGCTGTCTTCATCCAATCAGTCTTACTCCTTTTTATGGCTGGCTTTATGCAAGGGCATCACCGTTGTCAGTGGCTACATCCCCTCCTCTTGTGAAAATGGTCCAAGATGCCCTGTCACGGCACGACTAATCATCTGAGGTTCCCGATCATGCTGGAATAGGATTCACCCTCCTTTTGCGTCTGTCACTACGCCCAGCAATCGCGAGTTTGAAGCTCGTTACAGTCATTCAATCATTGAATCCTACTCGGAATACCACAGACAAGGTTTAGACTTTCTGGATTCTCTAGAATGCCGCCATCATTCTAGCTTACACCACAAAGATTCCGATTAAGAGATCTAAGAGACACTCATTCAATCTAAGGTAGAACGGAGGTGGTTGTCAGGCACGCGTTCATAGGGAATGATGATGATTGTCACGTTCATCACATTCAGGTTGAAGTACGAATGAATATCTTAGAAGCGAAATAAGATGAATTGAAGAGAAAACAGTAGTACTTTGCATTAATCTTTGAGGAACAGCAGAGCTCCACACCTTAATCTATGGAGTGCAGAAACTCTACCGTTGAAAATACATAAGTAATGAAGGTCCAGGCATGGCCGAATGGCTAACCCCCTAAAACGTGATCACAGGATCAGAATACAATCCATGATCCCCGATATCTAATACAATAGTAAAAAGTCCTATTTATAATAAACTAGCTACTAAGGTTTACAAAAGTAAGTAATTGATGCATAAATTCACTTCCGGGGCCCACTTGGTGTGTGCTTGGGCTGAGCTTGAATGTTACACGTGCAGAGGCTCTTTCTGGAGTTGAACGCAAGGTTGTAACGTATTTTTGGCGTTCAACTCTGGTTTGTGACTTGTTTCTGGCGTTTAACTCCAGACAGCAGCGTAGAACTGGCGTTCAACGCCCTTTTACGTCATCTAAACTCGGCCAAAGTATAAACTATTATACATTGCTGGAAAGCCCTGGATGTCTGTTTTCCAACGCAATTGGAAGCGCGCCATTTTGAGTTCTGTAGCTCCAGAAAATCCACTTTGAGTGCAGGGAGGTCAGAATCCAACAACATCAGCAGTCCTTCTTCAACCTCTGAATCTGATTTTTGCTCAAGTCCCTCAATTTCAGCCAGAAAATACCTGAAATCACAGAAAAACACACAAACTCATAGTAAAGTCCAGAAATGTGAATTTAACATAAAAACTAATGAAAACATCCCTAAAAGTAACTAGATCCTACTAAAAACATACTAAAAACAATGCCAAAAAGCGTATAAATTATCCGCTCATCAGTTATGTAGAGGAAGAAGAGAGGATCATTTTGGTGAAATCGGAGTTTTGATTTGAGTTTTAGTTTGAACGAAAACAAGCTTTGAAGATTAAGAACCAAGAACTTTTCTCTCCTTTTTCTATTGATGATTTTCGGCCACAATGAGCAAATAAGGCAGCCTTGGGGGTCTTGGGGGTGTAAGGTAAGTTGTGATTGGTTGGATTGGAGGTGGATTAAAATAATATTAAAATATCTCAAGTGTATAACTACTAAAACTAGATGTATCGAAACACTCGTACAAACATTTCTAAAAATTCTTTTCTAAGCTACTAGCATAAATAACACTAGTAAAATATTTATTATGAGAATAGAAAATATATAATGAGGCCTTAGCATTGCTAAAGTCATCAGAGAGTGCTGGTGCTAAGCTGTAGTAGTAAACTGTGAGCTCGGTTAAACTGATTTTCTATTTTTAACTAAAACAAACCAGGTAACCTTATAATATCATTCAAGTATCTTCTAATAATAATATAATGATAATATTATACTATTATCTTTCTTCTCTCATGAATCAAGTCCAATTCGTCAAACAGAGACTATTTACAAAAACTAGAATCAAAACTACTAACTGATACGGTTCAAAAACTAGGATCTTCATAATTGCGCTATCGAGCTTGCCTCAGAAGAGGTCTTGACTTAAAGATGACATAATGACAATGAGGATATAGATGCTTGATGATACAATAGAGGTGTTCCCTTTACTGATCTTCTGGAGAAATCCGTGCCTTCAGAAAAGATCTTGCGTACTTGAAAAGCAGGGTTGTTACATTCTACCGTCCTAAAAGAAAATTTTGCCCTCAAAATATCAGCCACGTGCAAGAATCCATCTTCAAACGATCTATTTCCTTCAAGCCATCCTGACGAAGAGATCGGTCTGTTCCTTACAGCATCCAAATCTCACATAGCCATAGCCATGGACATCATAACAACTATGAAGATAGCTGTGTCTCGTATCGATTTTTCATTCGGAACTGATACACGGAAACTTGTCCCTTAACAAATCTCCCTCGGCAAGTATACCGAATTGTCGTCAAGTAAAAACTCACAGCAGAGTGAGGTCGAATCCCACAGGGATTGATTGGTCAAACAACTTTAATTGGAAGAATGTTCTAGTTGAGCTAAGCAGAAAGTGAGTTGAGAATTGCAGGAAATTAAATGGCGGGAAAGTAAATAGCAGAAAATAAATGACGGGAAGTAAATTGCAGAATCTTAAAAGGGGAAGGGAAGTTTAGCATGAAAGTAAATGGCATAAAGTAAAGAGAATGGGTAGGATCAGAAATGGGGAATTCATTGGGCTTAGGAGATGTTGCATTCTCTGGATCAAGTTTATTTTCATCTCTTCCTCAATCAATGCATTCATTGATCTCCTTGGCAAATCTGAAGTGATTGAATTCCAATTCCTTGGTAATTCAATCTCTCAAATCAGATCAATAGCCAATTCCTTGGTCTAATTGCTCATGAGAAGAGATAAAGTGTGGTCACTGATTATACCACATGTATTTCCAAATCAAAGTATTGGGAGAATTATATGTCACCATATCCGCCCAAACCCCAATTTGGTCTAACATGAGAAAGTATTTCTAGCATGATCTCTTCATCCCTTTTCCAAGGTTCAGAAGAGATCCAAGTATGAATAGCTTCTTTTCTAAGATAACTACTCAATTGGATGAAGATTGAAAGGTTTCTAGTAAGATCAAGGGAAAAGAAAGAAGAAGAATAATGAAAACTATTATTGATCCATCAAATTACAACAGAGCTCCCTAACGCAATGAAAAGGGTTTAGTTGTTCATAGCTCTGGGAATGGAAAGCAAAGATGGAGAGTACATTCTGAAAGTTAAACTAGAAGTACAGAGAAAGTAAAAATACAGAGAGTAATTCTAATAATGTCCAAAAGCTCTTTTCTAGTTCAAAGCTCTCCCTATTTATACTATTCTTCCGATCATCTAGTTGGCTCTTCAAGTCTTGGATATGGGCCTTTGGATCTTGAGTTGAAGCAGTTATCTTCTTCAGTGGACTAAGCTTTACTTGCAGAGAAAGTGTGAAGTAGGCAGGGACTTTAGCTTAGGGCGTTAGTGGTGTTAACGTTAAGTGAAAATGTGGGGTTGAGAACATTAGTGACAATCACCCATTTCACTAACGTTCCTAACCCAAAGTGGTCCATGTTAACTTCAACGTTAGTGGCACCAACGTGACCACTAACGTTGCCTCTTGGTCCTTCGCGCACGTTATTGGGGTTTACCTTTTTCAATAACGTTAAGAGTTCCCCTTTCTCCCTACGTTAGAGTTCACGTTAGAATAGTTAACGTGGCCTTTAACGTAGGCTTGCCAAATCTTCGAGAGTGTTAGTGACACTTACCTTTGTCACTAACGCTACAGAACGCCCCTACTTCCCACGTTAGAGTTCACGTTAACTAGGTTAACGTGACTTCTAACGTGGTATTGATAGTCATCTCCAACGTTAGTGACAAAGGTGAGTGTCACTAACATTGGCTCATCATCCCTCTTCTCCACGTTAGCTTCCATGTTAATGTAATTAACGTGGCAACTAACGTGGCTCATAGTGGCTCAATCCAACGTTAGTGATAAAGGTGAGTGTCACTAACGTTGGTGATTCTTGCTCCCTCCTAATGCCAGGGTATCTTGGCCAGTTTCACTGACCTTTTCTTTACTTTTTTTAAGCTAGTTTCATGCATTCCCTTAGGAAATAAGCTAGTTTTGGGTAGATATTCACTTACACCTTGATTCAAGCATACATTGTGCATTTTACATTATTTCATGAGGATTTTGCATGAGTTTAATGACAAATTATATGCTGCATTGCCCATGACTTGGACTAGAACTTTGATGCGCTCTATTGCTTGATTTCAGGACCAAAGAAAGCAAGGAATGGGAGGTAACTTGCAAAGTTAATGAGAAAAGTGATTGCCAATAACGCTCTCGAAGCCATCATTGACCACATTAAGAGTCACGTTAACTAAGTTAACGAGAATTCTAACGTGGAGAGGGGAAGTTGAGCCAACATTAGTGACACTTAACATTGTCACTAACGTTGGGAAATGCTCATAAGTGGCCACGTTAGAGTCCACGTTAACTTAGTTAACGTGGCCTCTAACGTTAGAAGGGGGGAGAAACGCCAACGTTAGTGACATTCAACATTGTCACTAACGTTGGCCTAAGGAGAAACATACCACGTTAACTCCCACGTTAACTTGGTTAACGTGGGAGCTAATGTAAGAAGCAAGAGTGGTCGACAACGTTAGTGACACCCAACATTGTCACTAACGTTGGAAGCAACCACACAACCCCCCAAGGAGCCACGTTAACTTCCACGTTAACTTAGTTAACGTGGAAGCTAACGTTGATGAGTGAAAGAAACGCCAACATTAGTGACATTCAATATTGTCACTAACGTTGGGGATGGCTAAGCATGGCCACGTTAGAAGCCACGTTAACCTAGTTAACGAAGACTCTAACGTGAGACATAGGGGCACCTTGGAACGTTAGTGACAATGTTGAGTGTCACTAACGTTCTCGAAGGATGGCAAGCCCACGTTAAAGAGCCACGTTAACTAAGTTAACATGGGCTCTAAGGTGGGAACAAAGGGGGCTTTTCAAAGTTATTGGGAATGTTAAGTCTCAATAACGTGTGCGAAGGACTTAGAGGCATCGTTAGTGGCAACGTTTATGCCACTAACGTTGAAGTAAACGTGGCTTTTACTTAGGAACGTTAGTGAGAAAGTTGATTGTCACTAACGTTCTCGAACTCATATTTTCACTAAACGTTAACACCCCTAACGTCCTGAGCTAAAGTCTCTGCCCACTTCACACTTTCTCTCTGCAAGTAAAGCCAAGCCCAAATGAAGAAGAGAACTGCTTCAAACTCAAGATCCAAAGGCCCAATACTTGAAGAGCCAACTACAAGCTGAGAAAAGTAGTATATATAGGAGTAGCTTTGAATTGTTAAGGAGTTCTGAAAAGTGGGGAAAAAGAGAATTACTCTCTGTATTTTACGTTCTCTGCATTTTCTAGTTTTATGATGTATTCTCCATCTTTGTTTTCATTTTCTAGAGCTATGAACAACTAAACCCCTTTCATTGGGTTAGGGAGCTCTGTCGTAATTTGATGGATCAATACTAATTTTCATTATTCTTCGTCTATCTTTTCTCTTGATTTTACTTGAAAGCTTTCGATCTTCATCCAATTGGGTAGTTATCTTGGAAAAGAAGTTATTCAAACTTGGATCTCTTTTGAACCTTGAAAGAGGAATGAAGAGATCAAGCTAGAAATGCTTTCTCATGCTGGACCAAATTGGGTTTGGATGGGTATGTGACTATAACCCTCTCAATACTTGATTTGGGAAATGCATGTGGTATAATCAGTGACCATACTTCATCTCTTCTCATGAGCAATTGACCAAGGAATTGGCTATTGATCAAGATTTGAGAGATTGAATTTGTAATTCAATCAATTAAGATTTCCAAGGAGATCAATGAGTGCATTGATTGAGGAAGAGATGAAAATGAACTTGATCCGGAGGGTTGCAATATCTCCTAAGCCCAATGAACTCCCCATCTCTGATCTTACCCATTCTCTTTAATTTCTGCCATTTACTTTTATGAGCAAATCCCCCATTCCCATTTACAATTCTGCAATTTACTTTCAGTCATTTACTTCCAATCCTTTAATTCTAGCATTTACTTTTCTGTTATTTACATTCCTGCCATTTTATTTTCTACAACTCTCAACCCAAATTCTGGATTCGCTCAACTAGAACATTCTACTAATTAAAGTTGTTTGATCAATCAATCCCTGTGGGATTCGACCTCACTCTATTGTGAGTTTTTACTTGACGACAAATTCGGTACACTTGCCGAAGGAAATTTGTTGAGAGAAAGTTTCCACCCGCATCAAGTTTATGGCGCCGTTGCCGGGGATTGATTGTGCATCAACAATGATTAAATTGGAAGATCACTAGATTGAGCATTTTTATTTTGTGAATTTCATTTTCTGTTTGAGTGATTTACTTTATGTTTTAGTTAAACTTCTTCCCTTCCCCCTCTACTCTTTTGTTTTTCTTTGTTATTTTCAATTCTGTTTGCTAACCCACTAACTGTTTGATATATTGCATCACCCACAACTAACAGTAATTCTGACAAAAATACTTTCTGCACCTATCTTTTCTTGCTTGCACTTGATGGTTGTATGACAGGGAGAAGAAGCGGGGCTTCAACTTCCTTTGATTCTGAACCTGAGAGGACCTTCCTTAGATTAAAGAGGGAGGCAAGAGGGAAGAAAGTGGTTAGTGCTGAGGAAGAGGAGGAATTCTTTGAACCAAACATGGAAGACAACATGGAAAACCATCATGAAGAAGAGGATCACAACCATGGGGGAGGAGGTAGAGCAAATCATGCTAGTGAGGATAGAAGAGTTTTGGGCTCTTACATCAATCTAAACCCAGGCAATTGTGGAAGTAGCGTCCAAAAGCCAACAATCCACGCCAACAACTTTGAACTTAAACCACAGCTCATCACCCTTGTTCCCGAACAACTATTCGTTTGGAGGAGGTGTTGAAGAAGACCCCAATCAACATTTAACCACCTTCCTGAGAATATGTGACACAGTGAAGTCTAATGGTGTTCATCTTGACGCCTATAGACTGCTCTTATTTCCATTCTCACTCAGGGACAAAGCAGCTAAGTGGCTGGAATCTTTCCCAAGGGAAAGCTTGACAACTTGGGAGGATGTGGTGAACAAATTCTTAGCAAGATTTTACCCCCCTCAATGAATCAATAGGCTGAGAGCTGAGGTCCAAACTTTCAGGCAACAAGATGGTGAGACTCTATATGAAGCATGGGAGAGGTTTAAAGACTTAACAAGGAGGTGCTCACCAGATATGTTCAATGAATGGGTGCAGCTGCATATTTTCTATGAAGGGCTCTCTTATGAGTCAAAGAAGGCCGTAGACCATTCATCCGGAGGATCTTTGAACAAGAAGAAGACTATTGAGGAAGCCATAGATGTTATTGAAACAGTAGCAGAGAACGACTACTTCTATGCTTCCGAAAAAGGGAACACAAGAGGAGTAATGGAGCTAAACAATGTAGATGCTCTGTTGGCCCAAAACAAGCTCATTACCCAGCAGCTGGCTGACCTCACCAAGAAGATGGAGAGGAACGAAGTAGCAGCAATCTCCACTTCATCAACAACCCAAGAAGGAGTGAATGAAGAAGCAGAGGGTAGTCAGGAGCAACCCAACTACATTGGGAATTCACCAAGGCAAAACTATGATCCATACTCCAAGACCTACAACCCTGGATGGAGAAACCACCCAAACTTTGGGTGGGGAAGTCAGCAAGATCAAAACCAATACCAGAAACGTTACAACTCCAACAACAATGCAGCTCACCAACAATTCACACGGAGGACATCTCAACACCCCCACAACAACACTTCTCCACACGCCTATTGATGCCAGGGCATTTTGGCCAGTTTCACTGACCTTTTCTTTACTGTTTTTAAGGTAGTTTCATGCATTTTCTTACAAAATAAGCTAGTTTTGGGTAGATATTCACTTACATCTTGATTCAAGCAAACATTGTGAATTTTGAATGATTTCATGAGAATTTTGCATGAATTGAATGATAAATTGGATGATGCATGATTCCATGATTAAGAGCAAGACTTTGATGCACTTTGTTTGATTGATTTCAGGCCAAAAGAAGAAGAGAAGAGCCACGTTAGTGGCTACGTTAGTTACACTAACGTAGACACTAACGTGGAAGGAAGGAAAGCCCCAACGTTAGTGGGAAAAGTTAGTGGCATTAACTTTGAAGAAAGGAAATGGAGCCAACATTAGTGACGGATGAGCGGATAATTTATACGCTTTTTGGCATTGTTTTTAGTATGTTTTTAGTAGGATCTAGTCACTTTTAGGGATGTTTTCATTAGTTTTTATGTTAAATTCACATTTTTGGACTTTACTATGAGTTTGTGTGTTTTTTTGTGATTTCAGGTATTTTCTGGCTGAAATTGAGGGACTTGAGCAGAAATCAGATTCAGAGGTTGAAAAAGGACTGCTGATGCTGTTGGATTCTGACCTCCCTGCACTCAAAGTGGATTTTAAGGAGCTACAGAACTCGAAATGGCGCGCTTCCAATTGCGTTGGAAAGTAGACATCCAGGGCTTTCCAACAATGTATAATAGTCCATACTTTGGCCAAGAATAGACGACGTAAACTGCCGTTCAACGCCAGCTTTCTACCCAAATCTGGCGTCCAGCGCCAGAAAAGGAGCCAAAACCAGAGCTGAACGCCCAAACTGGCACAAAAGCTGGCGTTCAACTCCACAAATGGCCTCTGCACGTGGAACACTTAAGCTCAGCCCAAACACATACCAAGTGGGCCCAGGAAATAGATTTATGCATCAATTACTTACTCATGTAAACCCTAGTAGCTAGTTTATTATAAATAGGACCTTTTACTATTGTATTAGGCATCTTTGGTCTCAATTTTAATCCATTGTTCATCTTAGGAGACTATTGATCACGTTTTAGGGGGCTGGCCATCTCGACCATGCCTGGACCTTCACTTATGTATTTTCATACGGTAGAGTTTCTACACTCCATAGATTAAGGTGTGGAGCTCTGCTGTTCCTCAAAGATTAATGCAAAGTACTACTGTTTTCTATTCAACTCATCTTATTTCGCTTCTAAGATATCCATTCGCACCCAAGAACGTGATGAAGGTGATGATTATGTGTGACGCTCATCATCCTTCTCCCCTATGAACGCGTGCCTGACAAACACTTCTGTTCTACATGAATTAAGCTAGAATGAATATCTCTTAGATCTCTTAACCAAAATCTTCCTGGCGTAAGCTAGAATGATGGCGGCATTCAAGAGAATCCGGAAAGTCTAAACCTTGTCTGTGGTATTCCGAGTAGGATTCAATGATTGAATGACTGTGACGAGCTCCTAACTCGCGATTGCAGGGCGTTAGTGACAGACGCAAAAGGATAGTAAATCCTATTCCAGCATGATCGAGAACCGACAGATAAATAGCCGTGCCGTGACAGGGTGCGTGAGCATATTATTCACTGAGAGGATAAGATGAAGCCATTGGCAAGGGTGATGCCTCCAGACGATTAGCCGTGCCGTGACAGGGCATTGGATCATTTTCCCGAGAGATGACCGAAAGTAGCCATTGACAGTGGTGATGTATCACATAAAGCCAGCCATGGAAAGGAGTGAGACTGATTGGATGAAGATAGCAGAAAAGCAGAGGTTCAGAGGAACGAAAAGCATCTCCATTCGCTTATCTGAAATTCCTACCAATGATTTACATAAGTATCTCTATCCCTATTCTATTATTTATTATTCGAAAACTCCATGATTATTTTATATCCGCCTGACTGAGATTTACAAGGTGACCATAGCTTGCTTCATACCAACAATCTCCGTGGGATTCGACCCTTACTCACGTAAGGTATTACTTGGACGACCCAGTGCACTTGCTGGTTAGTTGTATCGAAGTTGTGAACCATGGTATTGGCACCATGTTCTTGGCGCCATTACCAGGGAAAGAAAGAGCCATGAATTTTACATCATTAACGTGTAATCACGATTACGCATACCAAGTTGCTCACGTGCCAGGAATAGTTTGAGCCTGGACATCACAATTTCGTGCACCAAGTTTTTGGCGCCGTTGCCGGGGATTGTTTGAGTTTGGACAACTGACGGTTCATCTTGTTGCTCAGATTAGGTAATTTTCTTTTTATTCTCTTTTCAAAAAATTTTTCAAAAATATATTTCAAAATTCTCTCATCTGTTTTCGAAAAAAAAATGTTTTCAAAAAAAAAATTTTTATTCAAAATTTTCAAGAATGAATTCTAGTGTTTCATGAAGCATGTAAAGTCTGGCTGGCTGTAAAGCCATGTCTAAATTTATTTAGACTGAGGCTTACAATTTGTTATCAAGAGCAATATACTCTGGTGTTAAAATGCTGAAGCTTGGCTGGCCATTGGCCATGTCTAGTGTTTTGGACTGGAGCTTTCATTGAAAGCTTGGCTGGCTAGTGAGCCATGTCTAATTCCTGGACTGAAGCTTTAGACTAAGAATGCAAGATTCCTGGAATTCATGTTAAAAATTTTGGAATCCTTATTTTTTCTTTTTCATATAATTTTCGAAAAATACCAAAAAAATTAGAAAATCATTAAAAATCAAAAATATTTTTCTGTTTCTTGTTTGAGTCTTGAGTCATATCATAAGTTTGGTGTCACTTGCATATGCATCTTGCATTTTTTTCGAAAATATCATGCATTCATAGTGTTCTTCATGATCTTCAAGTTGTTCTTGGTAAGTCTTCTTGTTTGATCTTGATGATTTTTTTTGTTTTGTGTCTTTTCATGTTTATCATATGCATTCTTGAATTCTTAGTGTCTAAGCGTTAAAGAATTTTAAGTTTGGTGTCTTGCATGTTTTATTTGCATTAAAAATTTTTCAAAAATATGTTCTTGATGTTCATCATGATCTTCATAGTGTTCTTGGTGTTCATCTTGACATTCATAGCATTCTTGCATGCATTCATTGTTTTGATCTAAAAATTTCATGCATTGCATAATTTTCATGTTTTCATAAAAATTCAAAAAAATCAAAAAAATATCTTTCCATTTTTCTCTCATCAAATTCGAAAATTTGAGTTGACTTTTTCAAAAATTTTTAAAATCAAGTTGTTTCTTATGAATCAAATCAAATTTTCAATTTGAAAATCTTATCTTTTTCAAAATCTTTTTCAAAAATCAAATCTTTTTCAAAATTCTTAGTTATTTTCGAAAATTCCAAAAATATTTTTCAAAAATCTTTTTCTTATTTTTATATCAAATTTTCGAAAATAACATACTCAATTAATGTTTTGATTCAAAAATTTGAAGTTTGTTACTTGCTTGTTAAGAAAGATTCAAACTTTAAGTTCTAGAATCATATCTTGTGATTTCTTATGAATCAAGTCATTAATTGAGATTTTAAAAATCAAATCTTTTTCAAAACTAATTTCTATCATATCTTTTCAAAAATATCTTCTTATCTTTTTCAAAAATTTGATTTCAAAATATCTTTTCTAACTTCCTAACTTCTTATCTTTTCAAAATTTGTTTCAACTAACTAACTAACTTTTTGTTTGTTTCTTAACTTTTTCAAAACTACCTAACTAACTCTCTCTCTCTAATTTTCGAAAATATCTTCCCTCTTTTTAAAAAATTTCTTTTTAATTAACTAATTATTTTTATTTTTATTTTTTATTTTAAAAATTTTCGAAAATTACTAACATTTTTCAAAAACCATTTTCGAAAATCACTATCTCTTTTTCAAAAATATTTTCGAAAATTCTCTCTCTCCCATTTTATTCTATTTATTCATTCATATCCTAACATCTCATCTCACATCTCTAGCCTCCTCACAGTTATGTTTCTTCCATTATATTACATTCTTTGTCTCCCCCTCTTCTTCTACTCACACAGGGATCCCTATACTGTGGTATAAAGGATCTCTATTATTATTATTATTATTCTGTGCCCTCTTCTTTGTCATATGAGCAGGAGCAAGGAAAAGAACATTCTTGTGGAAGTAGATCCAGAACCTGAAAGGACTCTAAAAAGGAAACTAAGAGAAGCTAAAATGCAACAATCCAGAGATAACCTTTCAGAAATTTTCGAACAAGCAGAGGAGATGGCAGCCGAAAATAATAATAATGTAAGGAAGATGCTTGGTGACTTTACTGCACCTAATTCCAATTTACATGGAAGAAGCATCTCCATTCCTGCCATTGGAGCAAACAACTTTGAGCTGAAACCTCAATTAGTTTCTCTGATGCAGCAGAACTGTAAGTTTCATGGACTTCCATCTGAAGATCCTTTTCAGTTTTTAACTGAATTCTTGCAGATATGTGATACTGTTAAGACTAATGGAGTAGATCCTGAAGTCTATAGGCTCATGCTTTTCCCTTTTGCTGTAAGAGACAGAGCTAGATTATGGTTGGACTCTCAACCAAAAGACAGCCTGAACTCTTGGGATAAGCTGGTCACGGCTTTCTTAGCCAAGTACTTTCCTCCTCAAAAGCTGAGCAAGCTTAGAGCTGATGTTCAAACCTTCAGACAGAAAGAAGGTGAATCCCTCTATGAAGCTTGGGAAAGATACAAACAGTTGACCAAAAAGTCTCCCTCTGACATGCTTTCAGAATGGACCATCCTGGATATATTCTATGATGGTTTGTCTGAGCTATCAAAGATGTCACTGGACACTTCGGCAGGTGGATCCATTCACCTAAAGAAAACGCCTGCAGAAGCTCAAGAACTCATTGACATGGTTGCTAATAACCAGTTCATGTATACTTCTGAAAGGAATCCTGTGAGTAATGGGACACCTATGAAGAAGGGAGTTCTTGAAGTTGATACTCTGAATGCCATATTGGCTAAGAATAAAATATCGACTCAGCAAGTCAATACGATCTCTCAGAGTCTGCATGGAATGCAACCTGCATCCAACAGTACTCAAGAGGCTTCTTATGAAGAAGAAGCTTATGATCCTGAGAACCCTGCAATAGTAGAGGTGAATTACTTAGGTGAACCTTATGGAAACACCTATAACTCAACATGGAGAAATCATCCAAATTTCTCATGGAAGGATCAAAAGCCTCAACAAGGCTTTAACAATGGTGGAAGAAACAGGTTTAGCAATAGTAAGCCTTTTCCATCATCAACTCAGCAACAGACAGAGAACTCTGAACAAAATGCTTCTAATTTAGCAAATCTAGTCTCTGATCTATCTAAGGCCACTGTAAGTTTCATGAATGAAACAAGGTCTTCCATTAGAAATCTGGAAGCACAAGTGGGCCAGCTGAGTAAAAGGATCACTGAAATCCCTCCTAGTACTCTCCCAAGCAATACAGAAGAGAACCCAAAAGGAGAGTGCAAGGCCATTGACATAAGCACCATGGCCGAACCTGTAAGGGAAGGAGAGGACGTGAATCCCAAGAAGGAAGACCTCCTAGGACGTCCAGTGATCAATAAGGAGCATCCCTCTGAGGAATCAAAGGACTCTGAGGCTCATCTAGAGACCATAGAGATCCCATTGAACCTCCTTATGCCCTTCATGAGCTCTAATGAGTATTCCTCTTCTGAAGAGAATGAGGATGTTACTGAAGAGCAAACTGCCAAGTTTCTTGGTGTAATCATGAAGCTGAATGCCAAACTATTTGGCATTGATACTTGGGAAGTTGAACCTCCCTTGTTCATCAATGAACTAAGTGATCTGGATCAACTGACATTTCCTCAGAAGAGACAGGATCCTGGAAAGTTCATAATACTCTGTACCATAGGCACCATGATCTTTAAGGCCCTGTGTGACCTTGGTTCAGGGATAAACCTCATGCCCCTCTCTGTAATAGAGAAACTGGGAATCTATGGGGTGCAAGCTGCTAAAATCTCATTAGAGATGGCAGACAGTTCAAGAAAATAGGCTTATGGACAAGTAGAGCATGTGTTAGTAAAGGTTGAAGGCCTTTACATCCCTGCTGATTTCATAGTCCTAGATACAGGAAAGGAAGAGGATGAATCCATCATCCTAGGAAGACCTTTTCTGGCCACAGCAAGAGCTGTGATTGATGTTGACAGAGGTGAAATATTCCTTCAATGGAATGAGGACTCCCTTGTGTTTAAAACTCAAGGATCTCCCTCTGCAACCATGGAGAGGAAGCAGAAAAAGCTTCTCTCAAAGCAGAGTCAACCAGAGCCCCCACAGTCAAACTCTAAGTTTGGTGTTGGGAGGCCACAACCAAACTCTAAGTTTGGTGTTGAACTCCCATATCCAAACTCTAAGTTTGGTGTTGGAGAGTCTCAACAAAGCTCTACACATCTGTGAGGCTCCATGAGAGCCCACTGTCAAGCTATTGACATTAAAGAAGCACTTGTTGGGAGGCAACCCAATGTTTATCTAATTCTTATTTTTATTGTTTTTCATGTTTTCTTAGGTTCATGATCATGTGGAGTCACAAAATAAATATAAAAATTGAAAACAGAATCAAAAACAGCAAAAGAAAAATCACACCCTGGAGGAGCATCTGTCTGGCGTTCAGTGCCAGAACAGAGCATGGTTCTGGCGCTGAATGCCCAAAATGGGCAGCTTCTGGGCACTGAACGCCAGAGCAGGCATGGTTCTGGCGTTCAACGCCAGAAATGGCACACAAATGGGCGTTGAACGCCCAAAATGGCCACCAACCTGGCGCTGAACGCCCAGAGTTGGGTACAAAGGCATTTTTACATGCCTAATGGGTGCAGGTATGTAAATCCTTGAACACCTCAGGATCTGTGGACCCCACAGGATCCACTCAGGATCTGTGGACCCCACAGGATCCCCACCTACCTCCACTCACTTCTTCTCACCCCTCTTTCACACAATCCCATAAACACTCTTCCCCAAAAACCCTTCATCTATCACCTACATCCCTCTTCCCCATTAAACCTTCACCACTCACATCCATCCACTCTTCCCCATAAACCTACCTCATAAACCCCACCTACCTTCAAAATTCAAAACCAATTTCCCACCCAAACCCACCCATATGGCCGAAACCTTCCCCCCTCCCTTCCCTATATAAAGCCCTCCATTCTTCTTCAAATTCACACAACACAAACCCTCTATACCCTTCTTGGCCGAACCACATCACTTTCTCCCTCTCATCCATTTCTTCTTCTTCTTCCTCTATTCTTTCTTCTCTTGCTCGAGGGCGAGCAAAATTCTATGTTTGGTGTGGTAAAAGCATAAGCTTTTTGTTTTTCCATTACCATTGATGGCACCTAAGACTGGAAAATCCTCCAGAAGAGGGAAAGGGAAGACAAAAGCTTCCACATCTGAGTCATGGGAAATGGAAAGGTTCATCTCCAAAGCCCATCAAGACCACTTCTATGATGTTGTGGCCAAGAAGAAGGTGATCCCTGAGGTCCCTTTCAAACTCAGAAGAAATGAGTATCCGGAGATCCGACATGAAATTCAAAGAAGAGAATGGGAAGCTCTAACAAATCCCATCCAACAAGTCGGCATCCTAATGCTTCAAGAGTTCTATGCCAATGCATGGATCACCAAGAACCATGATCAAAGTAAGAACCCGTATCCAAAGAACTATGTTACAATGGTTCGGGGGAAATACTTAGATTTTAGTCCGAAAAATGTGAGGTTGGCGTTCAACTTGCCAAACATGGAAGAGAACGCACGCCCCTACACAAGGAGAGTCAACTTTGATCAAAGGTTGGACCAAGTCCTTATGGACATATGTGTAGAAGGAGCTCAATGGAAGATTGACTCCAAAGGCAAGCCGGTTCAACTAAGAAGATTGGACCTCAAGCCTGTAGCTAGAGGATGGTTGGAGTTCATTCAATGCTCAATCATTCCCACTAGCAACCGGTCTGAAGTTACTATAGACCGGGCCATCATGATCCATAGCATCATGATTGGAGAAGAGGTGGAAGTTCATGAGATTATACCTCAAGAACTCTACAAGGTGGCTGACAAGTCCTCCACTAGGGCAAGGTTAGCCTTTCCTCACCTCATTTGCCACCTATGCAATTCGGCTGGGATTGACATAGAGGGAGATATCCTCATTAAAGAGGACAAGCCCATCACTAAGAAAAAGATGGAGCAAGCAAGAGAGCCCACTCATGGAGCTCAAGAGGCGTATGAAGCTCATCACCATGAGATCCCGGAGATGCCTCAAATGCACTTCCCTCCACAAAACTATTGGGAGCAAATTAACACCTCCCTAGGAGAATTGAGTTCCAATATGGGACAACTAAGGGTGGAACATCAAGAGCACTCCATCATGCTTCATGAAATAAGAGAAGATCAAAAAGCAATGAGGGAGGAGCAACAAAGACAAGGAAGAGACATAGAAGAGCTTAAGGACATCATTGGTTCCTCAAGAAGGAAACGCCACCATCACTAAGGTGAATTCATTCCTTGTTCTTATTTCTTCTGTTTTTCGTTCTCTATGATAAGTGCTTATCTGTGTTTGTGTCTTCATTACATGATCATTAGTAGTAGTAACTATGTCTTAAAGTTATGAATGTCCTATGAATCCATCACCTCTCTTAAATGAAAAATGTTTTAATTCAAAAGAACAAGAAGTACATGAGTTTCGAATTTATCCTTGAACTTAGCTTAATTATATTGATGTGGTGACAATGCTTCTTGTTTTCTGAATGTATGCTTGAATAGTGCATATGTCTTTTGAAGTTGTTGTTTAAGAATGTTAAATATGTTGACTCTTGAAAGAATGATGACTAGGAGACATGTTATTTGATAATCTGAAAAATCATAAAAATGATTCTTGAAGCAAGAAAAAGCAGCAAAGAACAAAGCTTGCAGAAAAAAAAAAAGGGGCGAAAAAAAAAATAATAGAAAGAAAAAGAAAAAAAAAGCAAGCAGAAAAAGCCAATAACCCTTAAAACCAAAAGGCAAGGGCAAATAAAAAGGATCCCAAGCCTTTGAGCATCAGTGGATAGGAGGGCCTAAAGGAATAAAATCCTGGTCTAAGCGGCTAAACCAAGCTGTCCCTAACCATGTGCTTGTGGCGTGAAGGTGTCAAGTGAAAACTTGAGACTGAGCGGTTAAAGTCAAGGTCCAAAGCAAAAGAAGAGTGTGCTTAAGAACCCTGGACACCTCTAATTGGGTACTTTAGCAAAGCTGAGTGACAATCTGAAAAAGTTCACCCAATTATGTGTCTGTGGCATTTATGTATCCGGTGGTAATACTGGAAAACAAAGTGCTTAGGGCCACGGCCAAGACTCATAAAGAAGCTGTGTTCAAGAATCATCATACTGAACTAGGAGAATCAATAACACTATCTGAACTCTGAGTTCCTATAGATGCCAATCATTCTGAACCTCAATGGATAAAGTGAGATGCCAAAACTATTCAAGAGGCAAAAAGCTGTAAGTCCCGCTCATATGATTGAAGCTATGTTTCATTGATAGTTTGAAATTTATAGTATATTCTCTTCTTTTTATCCTATTTGATTTTTAGTTGCTTGGGGACAAGCAACAATTTAAGTTTGGTGTTGTGATGAGCGGATAATTTATACGCTTTTTGGCATTGTTTTTAGTATGTTTTTAGTAGGATCTAGTCACTTTTAGGGATGTTTTCATTAGTTTTTATGTTAAATTCACATTTCTGGACTTTACTATGAGTTTGTGTGTTTTTCTGTGATTTCAGGTATTTTCTGGCTCAAATTGAGGGACTTGAGCAGAAATCAGATTCAGAGGTTGAAAAAGGACTGCTGATGCTATTGGATTCTGACTTCCCTGCACTCAAAGTGGATTTTCTGGAGCTACAGAACTCGAAATGGCGCGCTTCCAATTGCGTTGGAAAGTAGACATCCAGGGCTTTCTAGCAATGTATAATAGTCCATACTTTGGCCAAGAATAGATGACGTAATCTGGCGTTCAACGCCAGCTTTCTACCCAAATCTGGCGTCCAGCGCCAGAAAAGGAGCCAAAACCAGAGCTGAACGCCCAAACTGGCACAAAAGCTGGCGTTCAACTCCACAAATGGCCTCTACATGTGGAACACTTAAGCTCAGCCCAAACACACACCAAGTGGGCCCAGGAAGTGGATTTATGCATCAATTACTTACTCATGTAAACCCTAATAGCTAGTTTATTATAAATAGGACCTTTTACTATTGTATTAGGCATCTTTGGTCTCAGTTTTAATCCATTGTTCATCTTAGGAGACTATTGATCACGTTTTAGGGGGCTGGCCATCTCGGCCATGCCTGGACCTTCACTTATGTATTTTCATACGGTAGAGTTTCTACACTCCATAGATTAAGGTGTGGAGCTCTGCTGTTCCTCAAAGATTAATGCAAAGTACTACTGTTTTCTATTCAACTCATCTTATTTCGCTTTTAAGATATCCATTCGCACCCAAGAACGTGATAAAGGTGATGATTATGTGTGACGCTCATCATCCTTCTCCCCTATGAACGCGTGCCTGACAAACACTTCTATTCTACATGAATTAAGCTAGAATGAATATCTCTTAGATCTCTTAACCAGAATCTTCGTGGCGTAAGCTAGAATGATGGCGGCATTCAAGAGAATCCGGAAAGTCTAAACCTTGTCTGTGGTATTCCGAGTAGGATTCAATGATTGAATGACTGTGACGAGCTCCTAACTCGCGATTGCAGGGCGTTAGTGACAGATGCAAAAGGATAGTAAATCCTATTCCAGCATGATCGAGAACCGACAGATGAATAGCCGTGCCGTGACAGGGTGCGTGAGCATATTATTCACTGAGAGGATAAGATGAAGCCATTGGCAAGGGTGATACCTCCAGACGATTAGCCGTGCCGTGACAGGGCATTGGATCATTTTCGCGAGAGATGACCGAAAGTAGCCATTGACAGTGGTGATGTATCACATAAAGCCAGCCATGGAAAGGAGTGAGACTGATTGGATGAAGATAGCAGGAAAGCAGAGGTTCAGAGGAACGAAAAGCATCTCCATTCGCTTATCTGAAATTCCTACCAATGATTTACATAAGTATCTCTATCCCTATTCTATTATTTATTATTCGAAAACTCCATGATTATTTTATATCCGCCTGACTGAGATTTACAAGGTGACCATAGCTTGCTTCATACCAACAATCTCCGTGGGATTCGACCCTTACTCACGTAAGGTATTACTTGGACGACCCAGTGCACTTGCTGGTTAGTTGTATCGAAGTTGTGAACCATGGTATTGGCACCAAGTTCTTGGCGCCATTACCAGGGAAAGAAAGAGCCATGAATTTTACATCATTAAAGTGTAATCACGATTACGCATACCAAGTTGCTCACGTGCCAGGAATAGTTTGAGCCTGGACATCACAATTTCGTGCAACAGTGACACTTAACATTATCACTAACGTTGGACCAAGCTCATGAGTGGCCACGGTAGAGTCCACGTTAACCTAGTTAACGTGGCCTCTAACGTTAAGAAGGAAGGGGGGAAGCCAACGTTAGTGACACTCAACATTGTCACTAACGTTGGCCAAAGCACATTAAGCCACGTTAACTCCCACGTTAACCTAGTTAACGTGGAAGCTAACGTGAAGGAGTAAAGTGGTCGACAACGTTAGTGACACCCAACATTGTCACTAACGTTGGAAGAACACAAGCCCCCAATGAGGCACGTTGACTCCCACGTTAACCTAGTTAACGTGGAAGATAACGTGAGGAAAGAAGGTGATCGCCAACGTTAGTGACACCCAACATTGTCACTAACGTTGGAAGGAGCCACACATGCCACCATGAGCCACGTTAACTCCCACGTTAACTTAGTTAACCTGGAAGTTAACATGGCACCTGACAGCCTGACCATGCCTTCTTCAAACAAGCATAACTTGAGCCACAAAGCTCCAAATGAGGTGATTCTAGTGGCATTGGAAAGTAGGATTCCAGAGCTTTCCAAGCATATATGGCACTACATGGTTGACACTAAATTTGAGGGAGAAAACCTGCCCCGAAAGTGCAATAATGAACATGGTATCAGCCTGTATTTAGGCCAACTGACCTCTTCACCTTCCAAGAAGTATAACTCGAGTTGTAGAGCTCCAAATGATGCGCTTTCAAAGGCATTGGAAAGTAGACATCCAGGGCTTTCCAACAATATATAATAGTATTGGATGGACACTAATTTTGAGCTTCAGAAACGGGAAAATCGCTAGCGTTATTGGCAATCAACATTTCAAGTAATGTTGGCATATATGCCAGCAACCATGTCCACTTCAAAGGAGCATAACTTGAGCTACAGAGATCCAATTGAGGTGATTCTAGTTGCGTTAGAAAGCTGACATTCAGAGCTTTCCAACGATATATAATACTCTATAGTGGGCATGAAATTTGAGTACAAACAAGAGGCATCATTTAAGCCCCAAAAACACCAACTGGGCAGCAAGTGCAATATCTCTTGATCCCAATGTTCATTTTATTTTTAGTTCTTATATTTACTTTTCTTGCCATTTTACTTTTCTGCACTTTATTGCTTTCTTTACTTTTCTGTCAATTTACAATTCCTGCTGCCCATCATCCAAATCTGATTCGTCTAACTAGGATAATTAATTAACCATTGATTGCTTAATCCGTTAATCTCTGTGGGATTCGAGCTCACCCTATTGTGAGTTTTACTTGACGACAATTCGGTATACTTGCCGAAGGAAGATTTGTTGAGAGACAAGTTTTCCCCGCATCAAGTTTATGGCGGCGTTGCCGGGGATTAATTGTGATTAACAAACTACCGGTTGATTGATTTACTAGATTAGACACTTTTCTTTTGTCTTTGTTTTCTTCTGTTTCTTTATTTTCTTTTGCTAACCAACTGTTTGTGATATTGCCTCACTGAGAATTTCCTCATCTGTGACAATGGAGATTCCAATTTCTTTTGGTGAATATTGTTTGAGACAGAGCTTTCTGCAGGAAAGAAAGGAGCATCCATCATACTTTAGTCAATCAAATTTCATGGGAAACTCTCCACCACCACAGAATGATTCACTTTACTATGCTCATGGTGGGTGAGAGTATCAAGAACATGAAAAGGGGTACTTTCCAGAGCCACAAAATGATCTATCTTTTGGTGAAATTGATCACTACTCAAGTTGTGGCTGGGAAGATCATAATCAAAGATATTTCACTCATTCATACCCCATTCATCAAGAGCCATCACCTCTCAATTATACAACCTCACCTCCAAGTTTTACATGCCTAAATTCTTCATCATTTGAGTATGCCTCAGCACAAAAGTCTATCCCAAATCCATACAATTCATTTCACCATCCACAAAACTCAATCTACTACCCACAAGAGTCATACCACTTTCAGAACACACAACCACAAAATAACCAATTCCATTCACAAACCAACCCCGCCCAACCATTACAACCTACCCAACCACCTTTAGATAGACTTGCTAGGATGGAACTCTTCATGGAAGAGCTCAAAAGAAGTAGAGAAGAAGAGAGACTCACTATGATAGAACTCCTCGTTAAAAAAATAATAACGACAATCGAAGAGGAGAAAATAGTAGAAAGAGACCATGATGAAAAATTGAGACAGAATGCACAACTCTGTTCTGAAGAACAATTCATTGAAGAGCTGAGATCACAAAGAGAGTCCACTTCACTCTCTTAAGAAATAGATGAATTCATTCAAAGGTCAGAAACAAGGGAGGAATCAGAAGAACAAGAAAAAGAGGAACCTATACCAAGTGAGATTTCTATGAAGAAGGAGGAGGTTGTGAGAGTGTATAAGCCCAAGACTCAATACCCACAGAGACTACTAGTGGTGACAAAGGAACATGCAAACTCACTCCCAAAAGACACACTACAACATCAGGTAGAAGAAAGGGAGGAAGTCAATCAAGGGAGGCCACACTCCAATGAAAGAGAGTTGCATAGAGGGTGAGTTCGTTGAACCACCAATTCAAGAAGTTTTTGATGAAGAGGATGCTCCACCCATCATACAATACCCAAATCCTGAAATCAAGGTGGTAAAGGCAGTCAACATGAACACTAACAAAAGGATGGTGACCAAGAAAAGAAGGACAATATTCATGAAGAAGAAAAGGTCAACCAAAATCCAACCCACCCCTACCCCAACAAGCAAGTTTACTCAAGCTAACAACAGAAGAAGGTTTTCTGGGGAGAAGCACTCAAAACAAGGGGCATTAACTGGCTCCTCTTTCCTCTTGAGGTCATTCCTCTTAACAAACTGAAAGAAGAGGAAGAAAGTTGTGAACAACATGTCAAGCTAATGACATTAAAAGAGCGCTTGTTGGGAGGCAACCCAACCGTAGGTAACATTTTCTTGCTTTGCTTAGTTTACTTTCAATAATTTGGCATATGATTGCACTCTAAGTTTGGTGTTGCCATGCAACAATTTGATTTTCAATCTTCACTGGGTACTTGCAACATTCTAAATTGACAGTGGCACACTAAGTTTGGTGTTGCCACTTAACTTTCATGCAAAGTACCATGCCAACACCACTTATTTATGCAATCACATTGTCTCTATTTTACTTCTTGTGCTTTTGTTGTGATCCATAATCTTGCTTGCTAAAACACATGCATACTCACACCTTATTTTAAGACATTCATGATTCATCATAAACCCTGTCACCACTGTTTTAATTGATGCTTGAGTATAAGCAATCATTCTATGTCTGGTGTGGGAAGGGGAAGAATAGGAGGAAAAGGGCAACAACAAGGAAGATAAAATACAAGGTGGTAAAGTTCCTTTCTCCTTTTACTTATTTCCAGTACTTTAATTTGCATGATTGTCTTCTATGTTCTTTGTATGTATGTGTGCTTTCTCCTTGTGAATAAGCATGTCAATTCTGTCTTTTAAACTTTTTATTGATTAAGGCTGTGTTTTCTAGTCTGAATGTCATTACTGCATCCTTACTTTGCTTACTTGTATGCTTGTCCCTTTGAATCAAATGAAATAGAGAATGAGTGTTTTACAAAAGACCATAGTAGAGTTCATACTATGGAGTAAGTTCATGAGTTTATGGTGTGATCATAAGTTAGCTAAGTTTGTTCAACCACAAGGTGGGAAGACAACTATCTGGCAGGAATACTATGCTTGAGACACACCCCATGAAACTAGCTAAATAAGAAGATCCTAATAAGAAAAAGGGAAGGAACAATAAAGGTTGAAAAATAAAAGAAAAAGAGTAAGCAATAAGGCTAGGCACCAATGGTTTTAATCTTGAGGCAAGTGTCTGTGGTGCTCCTGTGTGAGGGATCTACTTGGATGAATAAGCTCTTAGGGGTGCCTTATCACTTGGTAACTTGGGTTAACTAACTCGGGATTATCAGCTGAAAGTCCACTATCAAGAGTAACCTTCACTACAAAGCATTTAGTAACCCAAAGAGGTGCTGGACACCAAGGTCTCAAGAAAAGAAAATAAATAAACTATATGCCTGTGGTGTGTATGTATGGGGGAGAGACTTGAGCAAGTAAGTCCTTAGGGGTGCTTCAACACCTAGCACCTTGAACCAACTGGTTCGGGAGTGTTGGCTGAAAGCTTATTTTAAAGAGTTGCCCCCTTACAGAGCACTTAGCTTAAAGAACACAAATAAGCCCTGAAATGACAACAAAAGGATCAATGAATAAAAGTCTCATGGGATGCAATCACAGTAAGTATTCTAGGACATGATAAAGGTCTGAAAGCCAGGAATGAACCTAAGTTGCTATGCATGAAACCACCATAAAACCAGGGACATGACTTCCACAAGAATGACTCATTTCTCTTGGCAGTCCATTCATCATTCTCTTGTTCCAGTACTTGCTTAGGGACAAGAAAGCTTTAAGTTTGGTGTTGTGATGCCAGGGCATTTTGGCCAGTTTCACAGACCTTTTCTTTACTGTTTTTAAGGTAGTTTCAAGCATTTTCTTAGGAAATAAACTAGTTTTGGGTAGATATTCACTTACATCTTGATTCAAGCAAACATTGTGAATTTTGAATGATTTCATGAGAATTTTGCATGAATTGAATGATAAATTGGATGATGCATGATTCCATGATTAAGAGCAAGACTTTGATGTACTTTGTTTGATTGATTTCAGGCCAAAAGAAGAAGAGAAGAGCCACGTTAGTGGCTACGTTAGTTACACTAACGTAGACACTAACGTGGAAGGAAGAAAAGCCCCAACATTAGTGGGAAAAGTTAGTGGCATTAACTTTGAAGAAAGGAAATGGAGCTAACGTTAGTGACACTTAACATTATCACTAACGTTGGACCAAGCTCATGAGTGGCCATGGTAGAGTCCATGTTAACCTAGTTAACGTGGCCTCTAACGTTAAGAAGGAAAGGGGGAAGCCAACGTTAGTGACACTTAACATTGTCACTAACGTTGGCCAAAGCACATTAAGCCACGTTAACTCCCACGTTAACCTAGTTAACGTGGAAGCTAACGTGAAGGAATAAAGTGGTCGACAACGTTAGTGACACCCAACATTGTCACTAACGTTGGAAGAACACAAGCCCCCAAGAGGCATGTTGACTCCCACGTTAACCTAGTTAACGTGGAAGCTAACGTGAGGAAAGAAGGTGATCGCCAACGTTAGTGACACCCAACATCGTCACTAACGTTGGAAGGATCCACACATGCCACCATGAGCCACGTTAAGTTAACGTGGAAGTTAACGTGACACCTGATAGCCTGACCATGCCTTCTTCAAACACGTATAACATGAGCCACAAAGCTCCAAATAAGATGATTCTAGTGGCATTGGAAAGTAAGATTCCAGAGCTTTCCAAGCATATATGGCACTACATGGTTGACACTAAATTTGAGGGAGAAAACCTGCCCCGAAAGTGCAATAATGAACATGGTATCAGCCTGTATTTAGGCCAACTGACCTCTTTACCTTCCAAGAAGTATAACTCGAGTTGTAGAGCTCCAAATGATGCGCTTCCAAAGACATTCAAAAGTAGACATCCAGGGCTTTCCAACAATATATAATAGTATGGGGTGGACACTAATTTTGAGCTTCAGAAACGGGAAAATCGCTAGCGTTATTGGCAATCAACATTTCCAGTAACGTTGGCATATATGCCAGCAACCATGTCCACTTCAAAGGAGCATAACTTGAGCTACAGAGGTCCAATTGAAGTGATTCCAGTTGCGTTAGAAAGCTGACATTCAGAGCTTTCCAACGATATATAATACTCTATAGTGGTCATGAAATTTGAGTACAAACAAGAGACATCCTTTAAGCCCCAAAAACACCAACTGGGCAGCAAGTGCAACGTTAGCCACAATAACTTCAGCACTAACGCCACACTTGTAGCGTTAGTGTGGCTAACTTTAGCACCTGGGCCTCAACTTAACTCACTTCTCTCTCAAAGTCCACTTCAAAGCTCAAGCAAGCAAGCCCACAATTGTCAACCAATCAAGACCACAAGAAGCATCTAGAATAGGAATTTTCATTTTATTGTAATTTGCTTTTATTTTCATTTTGTAATTTAGGAGAGCCTATATAAAGGCCTTAGTTTTTACATTGAATTCATCAGAGGCTAGACAAGGCTGGGAATTCTGGAAGGAGGGATTAGAGAGGGGTCTTCAGACTCCTTCCCCTCACACACTTTTCCTTCTCTTCTTTTAGTTGTAATTTTCATTTATGAATGTTGAATTTTCAATTTCACTTTTTATCTTCATCTTTATTTTTCTGCACTTTCTTTCTTTTCTATTTTTGTAGAGCAATGATCAACTAACTCTTTACATTGGGTTAGAGAGCTCTATTGTGATTCAATGGATCAATTGTAGTTCTTATTCTTCTTCTTCTTTCTTTTCTCTTGATTTTACTTGAAAGCTTTCGATCTTCATCCAATTGGATAGTTATCTTGGAAAAGAAACTATTCATACTTGGATCTCTTCTGAACCTTGGAAGAGGAATGAAGAGATCAAGCTAGAAATGCTTTCTCATGGTGGACCAAATTAGGTTTGGATGGATATGTGACTATAATCCTCTCAACACTTGATTTGGGAAATGCATGTGGTATAATCAGTGACCATACTTCATCTCTTCTCATGAGCAATTGACCAAGGAATTGGCTATTGATCAAGATTTGAGAGATTGAATTACAAGAAATTGTGATTCAATCACTTAAGATTGCCAAGGAGATCAATGAGTGCATTGATTGAGGAAGAGATGGGAATGAACTTGATCCGGAGGATTGCAATATCTCTTGATCCCAATGTTCATTTTATTTTTAGTTCTTATATTTACTTTTCTTGCCATTTTACTTTTCTGCACTTTATTGCTTTCTTTACTTTTCTGTCAATTTACAATTCCTGCTGCCCATCATCCAAATCTGATTCGTCTAACTAGGATAATTAATTAACCATTGATTGCTTAATCCGTTAATCTCTGTGGGATTCGACCTCACTCTATTGTGAGTTTTACTTGACGACAATTCGGTATACTTGCCGAAGGAAGATTTGTTGAGAGACAAGTTTTCCCCGCATCACCTATCAAAACCAAAACAACACATCTGCTCCAAATCACCCATCAATTGATGACAAGCTCTCTAAGATTGAAACCTTACTTGAAGGAATATGCCAAGAGATTCAAGAAAATAATGTGTTCAAAGAGGAGGTGCGAGCCAATATTAAGAACCAGGGAGAGACCATTAGGAAGCTGGTATTCCAGGTGGGATGTTTAGCTGAGAAGATTCCCAAACCTACTGATAGCTTCCCAAGTGACACGGAGAAAAACCCCAAAGGAGAAGCAAAGAAAGTAAGATGGGAAGATTACAAAATGGTCACTACAAGTGATCAAGAGACTGAAGACAAGCAAGGGAAACTTTTCGAACAACCTGAAGACAAGTCAACAAAGGAGGAGGATAGAGATCACCAAGAACAAAAAATCTCACAACAAGAGCTGCTGAAGCTCTATGCACCCTTCCCTCAACTGCTCAATGGTGCTGTGGGAAAGAGAATATACTCAAGGTTCCTAGACTTTTTTGCATCTCTGCATGTAAACATACCATTCATCAAGGTAATTCAACAAATGCCTGCATTCATCAAGTATATGAAGGAACTTCTTCCCAGGAAAAGCTCACTCAAAGGAGGCCAGACTATAGTGATGAACAAGGAATGTAGTGCCCTTATTCAACCTGAGTTGCCTACAAAAAAAAGAGACCCAGGGAGTTTTCACATCCCTTGTGCCATAGGTTAAACTATGTTCGATAGAGCACTATGTGATTTGGGGGCCAGCATCAACTTACTGCCCTTATCCCTGGTGAAGAAGCTGCAGATCAATGAGATAATGCCCAAAGATGTAATCATCAGACTGGCTGACAAAACTCAAAAGCAAGCAATAGGAGTGGTGGAAAATGTGTTGCTAAAAGTTGGGAAATACTTTCTCCCAACAGACTTTGTCATCCTGGACATGGAAGAGAGTCACACTCACCCAATCATATTGGGAAGACCATTCCTAGCTACGGCCAGAGCACTTATCGATGTAGAGAAAGGGGAGCTAATATTGAGAATCCATGATGAACGACTCAGCTTCAATGTTTTCAAACTCTCACAAGAAACAGATCAAGAGGACAAGGAACTAAGCACAAATGATAATGAGACACTGAAAGAGGAGACAAGCACTGAAGCACAGCCAGTTCATTCTAAGATCCCCTTAATTGACAAACAAGGAAAAGAGCAATTGCCATAGCTCAAAGAAAAGTTGGAGGAACCTAAACCTCTAGAGGCAGGTAAAGACAGCATCACAACTCCTTTAGAAAAAGAGGTCACCGAGGGGAAGGCAACCTCAAAAGAAACAAAGAAGAAGGTACCAAGGAGGTGGAGGAACAAGAAGATCCCTATGGAAGACTTCTCTCCAGGGGATAGAGTTGTCTCAGCTTACTTCCCAGATATTCCCCCTAATCTCCCCACTGTACCATCTCAGTTACCTAAGGTCTTCACTATCAACAGAGTTCTTTCCCTGGAACATGTAGAAATCATTGATCCAACCAATGGATATAAGTCCATAGCAAGAGGGGAGGACATTAAGCACTACCAACCACCCTGATGAGGGAAAAACGTCAAGCTAATGACGCTAAAGAAGCGCTTCATGGGAGGCAACCCATGTTTTATATGTTTGTAGAAAATAGTGAAAAAAGCAATGTTTATGAATTTCAACCCAAACTTGACAAACACTTGGTGAAATATTTATCATGCAGAATATAGTGAAGAACAAGTTTCGTATTCAAAGCAAAACTCTTGGAGCTTTGAACAAAACTTTTCATCACAGTGCTCCAAACTAAGTTTGGTGTCACCCCAAAGTGCCATCAATCTGCCTATAAGGATACACAAGTAGTTAGTTAGTTGAAATTCATAAATAAACAAACTCTTTTTCTTCTCTTTATTATTCTAGCCGTAGAGTTTGATTTTTATGATATTAATTTCCTTATTTTAAATCTTTGTAGGAAAAAGGAAAAGAGCATTGAAGGGGATTGATTGGACAATTAAATAGGGAGAGATTCCGCCACTTAATGAAAAACACTACACACATGTCTCAAGAGGGAACGCATGGGGAAACGTTGCCATGCAACATTGGAGAAGGAAGACCCTTGAAGACCGAACTAATCACTCTCATTAAGTGATGATCCTTGTCCTTCCTTCATACACAACCCCAACCGTCCATCAAGCAACAATCCTTGCAATCCACACCTTCCATCCACTCATGATCTCCCTATATAAGTGAACCTTAGTGCATGCTCATTCCTCACACTCAAATTTCCACTCTCCACACTTCATACTTTCGGCTTGCTCAACCCCCTTCATCACACTCTGTCCTAGCCAACCTATTCCTCATCTATCCGTATCCTCAAACCCCTCCCTCAAAACAGCAACTCGATTCATGGCATCATCAAGCTCAAAGAGGCAAAAGAGGAAGGAACCCATGGAGAGTGTTCCTTTCGATGAGAAGAGATTCAAAACTGCCTTTCATGAACGTGAATTCGAACGGATAAGGGCCAGAAAAATATTGCCAGAGTGAATCTTCCAAATCAATGCAAATGAGTCACCACAAATTCTGGAGAAAATCGAACAGAGGGGGTGGCAATTGCTCACAAATCCAGAGGGGAAGATCAATGGAAACCTCATCAAAGAATTTTATGCAAATGTAGTAAGAGAAGATAAAACCAAGGCCCCAACCTTCAAAAGTTACGTGAGAGGAAAGGAGGTGGACTTCAGCCCAAATGCCATAACAAGAGCTCTTCACCTGAAATCACCTCATTTTGATGAGGACAGTTATCAGGCAAGGATAAGTAGAAGCCCTGATAATGATGAGCTCTCAGAGATAGTGTCAGACATCTGTGTTATAGCAGCTGACTGGGAGAGGTACACAGATGGGAGACCCAAGTTCATCAAGAGGGGAGACCTGAGCCCTGAAGCCAAGGGGTGGTTTGAACTTGTAAGGAGGTCCATTCTACCAGCTGCAAATAATTCAGAGGTAAACATCAATCGAGCTACTATGGTGCATTGCTTAATACAGGGTGGGGAAATCAATATGAATGAGCTCATCGCCGAGGGGATTCAAGATTCGGCTGAGAAGGTTGATTCAGGTACCAGGCTTTGGTACCCCAACACCATTCTCCGCTTATGCAACAAGGCCAAGGTAGTATTTGAGGACAGCAATCCAGACTGGGTGAACCTAGGGAGGCCAGTTACACTCGAGCGATTGGTTTATACTACACCTGCTCAGCAACAAAGAAGACCACAAATATGGAAACCAAAAGCAAAAGAAAGAGTTCACCAAGAGGAACCTCATCAGGAAGAATATCAACAAGGAGAGTATTATGATCCAGCCAACTTGAACATGAGTCACCTTCTAAGAGCCATTGAGGATCTGGGGATGAGACATATGGAAGGACAAGAGCAAATACTGAACCTTCAATCTAACTGGCTGAGCCAACAAGAAGCATGGCAAAAACAACAAATGGAGCAGCAGCAGGAACACTACTCCCAGCTCACTCAAGCCATCAACCAAGTGAATGAGAGGCAAGAGCTTCAAGAGAAGCACTTGCAATAACTCAATCAGTGGCAAATAGCCCAAATGAAAACTTTCAATGAGTTCAGTGTACTCAATGAAGGAAGGCAACTACATAGGGAGGAATTCTATGTAAACACTCAAGCCAAGTTGAATTACATATCTAATCAATTGGTAGAGCAAGAAGAAGGGAAGGTGAAACAGCAGAAAGAAGCATTAAAGAAGAAGATGGAAGATACTGGCTTCTGGAAGAAACTGCTTGGAAAAGGCAAGGGAAGTGGAAGTACAAGCACTCAAGAGAGATGGTGCGCAGAAATTGTGATTACACTTTGATTATGTAAAATTCATCGCTCTTTCTTTCCCTGGTAATGGCGCCAAAAACATGATGCCAATACCATGGTTCACAACTTCGCACAACTAACCAGCAAGTGCACTGGGTCGTCCAAGTAATACCTTACGTGAGTAAGGGTCGAATCCCACGGAGATTGTTGGTATGAAGCAAGCTATGGTCACCTTGTAAATCTCAGTCAGGCGGATATAAAATAGTAATGGGGTTTTTGAAATTAATTAATAAAATAGGGATAGAAATACTTATGTAAATCATTGGTGAGAATTTCAGATAAGCGAATAGAGATGCTTTTCGTTCCTCTGAACCTTTGCTTTCCTGTTGCCTTCATCCAATCAGTCTTACTCCTTTCCATGGCTGGCTTTATGTGATACATCACCATTGTCAATGGCTACTTTCGGTCTTCTCTCGGGAAAATGATCCAAATGCCATGTCACGGCACGGCTAATCGTCTGGAGGCATCACCCTTGTCAATGGTTACATCCTATCCTCTCAGTGAACATGGTCAACGCACCCTGTCACGGCACGGCTATTCATCCGTCGGTTCTCGATCATGCTGGAATAGGATTTACTATCCTTTTGCGTTTGTCACTACGCCCAGCAATCGCGAGTTTGAAGCTCGTCACAGTCATTCAGTCATTGAATCCTACTCGGAATACCACAGACAAGGTTTAGACTTTCTGGATTCTCTTGAGTGCCGCCATCATTCTAGCTTACACCACGAAGATTCTGATTAAGAGATCTAAGAGATACTCATTCAATCTAATGTAGAACGGAAGTGGTTGTCAGGCACGCGTTCATGGGGAATGATGATGATTGTCACGTTCATCACATTCAGGTTGAAGTGCGAATGAATATCTTAGAAGCAAAATAAGATGAATTGAATAGAAAACAGTAGTACTTTGCATTAATCTTTGAGGAACAGCAGAGCTCCACACCTTAATCTATGGAGTGTAGAAACTCTACCGTTAAAAATACATAAGTGAAAGGTCCAGGCATGGCCGAATGGCCAGCCCCTCTGATCTAAGAACCAGGCGTCCAAAGATATCTAATACAATAGTAAAAGGTCCTATTTATAATAAACTAGCTACTAGGGTTTACAGAAGTAAGTAATTGATGCATAAAATCACTTCCGAGGCCCACTTGGTGTGTGCTTGGGCTGAGCTTGAGTGTTACACGTGTAGAGGTCATTCCTGGAGTTGAACGCCAGTTTTGGTGCCAGTTTGGGCGTTGAACTCCACTTTGCAACTTGTTTCTGGCGCTGGACGCCAGAATTGGGCAGAGAGCTAGCGTTGAACGCCAGTTTACGTCATCTAAACTTGGGCAAAGTATGGACTATTATACATTTATGGAAAGCTCTGGATGTCTACTTTCCAACGCAATTGGAAGCGCGCCATTTCGAGTTCTGTAGCTCAAGAAAATCCACTTTGAGTGCAGGAAGGTCAGAATCCAACAGCATTAGCAGTCCTTCTTCAACCTCTGAATCTGATTTTTGCTCAAGTCCCTCAATTTCAGCCAGAAAATACCTGAAATCATAGAAAAATACACAAACTCATAGTAAAGTCCAGAAATGTGAATTTAACATAAAAACTAATGAAAACATCCCTAAAAGTAACTAGATCCTACTAAAAACATACTAAAAACGATGTCAAAAAGCGTATAAATTATCCGCTCATCACAACACCAAACTTAAATTGTTGCTTGTCCCCAAGCAACTGAAAATCAAATAGGATAAAAAGAAGAGAATATACTATTAATTCCAAACTATCAAAGAAACATAGCTTCAATCATATGAGCGGGACTTATAGCTTTTTGCCTCTTGAATAGTTTTGGCATCTCACTTTATCCGTTGAAGTTCAGAATGATTGGCATCTATAGGAACTCAGAGTTTAGATAGTGTTATTGACTCTCCTAGTTCAGTATGATGATTCTTGAACACAACATCTTTATGAGTCTTGGCCGTGGCCCTAAGCACTTTGTTTTCCAATATTACCACGGGATACATAAATGCCACAGACACGTAATTGGGTGAACCTTTTCAGATTGTGACTCAGCTTTGCTAAAGTCCCCAATTAGAGCTGTCCAGGGTTCTTAAGCACACACTTTTTTTTGCTTTGGACCTTGACTTTAACCGCTCAGTCTCAAGTTTTCACTTGACACCTACACGCCACAAGCACATGGTTAGGGACAGCTTGGTTTAGCCGCTTAGACCTGGATTTTATTCCTTTAGGACCTCCTATCCACTGATGCTCAAAGCCTTGGGATCCTTTTTATTTGCCCTTACCTTTTGGTTTTAAGGGTTATTGGCTTTTTGCTCTTGCCTCTTGGTTTTAAGAGCTTTCGGCTTTTTCTGCTTGCTTTTGCTCCTCTTTTTTTTTTCGCCTTTTTTTTTTCTCTGCAGGCTTTGTTCTTTGCTGCTTTTTCTTGCTTCAAGAATCATTTTTATGATTTTTCAGATTATCAAATAACATGTCTCCTTGTCATCATTCTTTCAAGAGCCAACATATTTAACATTCTTAAACAACAAATTCAAAAGACATATGCACTGTTCAAGCATACATTCAGAAAACAAGAAGCATTGTCACCACATCAATATAATTAAGCTAAGTTCAAGGATAAATTCGAAACTCATGTACTTCTTGTTCTTTTGAATTAAAACATTTTTCATTTAAGAGAGGTGATGGATTCATAGGACATTCATAACTTTAAGACATAGTTACTAACTACTAATGATCATGTAATGAAGACACAAACATAGATAAGCACATAACATAGAAAACGAAAAATAGAGAAAGTAAGAACAAGGAATGAGTCCACCTTAATGATGGTGGCGTTTCCTCCTTGAGGAACCAATGATGTCCTTGAGCTCTTCTATGTCTTTTCCTTGTCTTTGTTGCTCCTCCCTCATTGCTTTTTGATTTTCTCTTATTTCATGGAGCATGATGGAGTGCTCTTGATGTTCCACCCTTAATTGTCCCATGTTGGCACTTAATTCTCCTAGGGAGATGTTGATTTGCTCCCAATAGTTTTGTGGAGGAAATTGCATTTGAGGCATCTCCGGGATCTCATGGTGATGAGCTTCTTGCGCCTCTTGAGCTCCATGAATGGGCTCTCTTGCTTGCTCCATCTTTTTCTTAGTGATGGGCTTCTCTTCCTTAATAGGAATGTCTCCTTCTATGAAAGCTCCAGCTGAGTAACATAGATGGCAGATAAGATGAGGAAAAGCTAGCCTTGCCATGGGGGATGACTTTTCGGCTATTTTGTAGAGTTCATTAGAGATGACCTCATGAACTTCTATTTCCTCTCCAATCATGATGCTATGAATCATGATGGCCCGATCCACAGTAACTTCAGATCGGTTGCTAGTGGGAAAGATTAAGCATTGAATGAACTCCAACCATCCTCTAGCCACAGGCTTGAGGTCCAATCTTCTTAGTTGAACCGGCTTGCCTTAGAGTCAATCTTCTATTGAGTTCCTTCCACACATATGTCCATAAGGGCTTGGTCCAACCTTTGATTAAAGTTGACCCTTCTAGTGTAGGGGCGTTCATCTCCTTGCATCATGGGCAAGTTAAACGCCAACCTCACATTCTCCGGACTAAAATCTAAGTATTTCCCCCGAACCATTGTAACGTAGTTCTTTGGATCCGGGTTCTTACTTTGATCATGGTTCTTGGTGATCCATGCATTGGCATAGAACTCTTGAACCATTAGGATGCCGACTTGTTGGATGGGATTTGTTAGAACTTCCCAACCTCTTCTTTGAATTTCATGTCGGATCTCCGGATACTCATTTCTTTTGAGTTTGAAAGGGACCTCGGGGATCACCTTCTTCTTGGCTATAACATCATAGAAGTGGTCTTGATGGGCTTTGCAGATGAACCTTTCCATCTCCCATGACTCGGAGGTGAAAGCTTTTATCTTCCCTTTCCCCTTTCTAGAGGATTCTCCGGTCTTAGGTGCCATCAATGGTAATGGAAAAACAAAAAGCTTATGCTTTTACCACACCAAACTTAGAATATTGCTCGCCCTCGAGCAATAAAAGAAAGAATAGAGGAAGAAGAAGAAGAAAATATGGAGAAGAGGGGTGAAGTGTGTTTCGGCTAAGTAGAGAGGAGAGGGTTGTGTTGTGTGAAAATGAGGAAGAATGGAGGGCTATATATAGGGGAGGGAGGGGGGTTAAGGTTCGGCCATTTAGGGTGGGTTTGGGTGGGAAATTGGTTTTGAATTTTGAAGGTAGGTGGAGTTTATGAGGTAGGTTTATGGGGAAGAGTAGATGGATGTGAGTGGTGAAGAGGTGATGGGGAAGAGAGATTGAGGTGATTGGTGAAGGGTTTTTGGGGAAGAGTGTTTATGGGATTTTGTGAAAGAGGGGTGAGAAGATGTGAGTGGAGGTAGGTGGGGATCCTGTGGGGACCACAGATCCTGAGATGATCCTGTGGGGTCCACAGATCTTTGAGGTGTCAAGGCATTTACATCCCTGCACCAATTTAGGCATGCAAAAATGCCCTTGCACATAACTCTAGGCGTTCAGCGCCAGGTTGGTGCACATTTTGGGCGTTCAACGCCCATTTACTTGCTATTTCTGGCGTTGAACACCAGAACCATGCTTGTTCTGGGCGTTCAGCGCCAGGATGCTGCCCATTTTGGGCATTCAGCGCCAGAACCATGCTCTGTTCTGGCGTTGAACGCCAGACAGGTGCTTCCTCCAGGGTGTGATTTTTCTTCTGCTGTTTTTGATTACGTTTTCAATTTTTTTATTTATTTTGTTACTCCACATGATCATGGACCTACAAAGACATATAACTAAGAAAAAAATAGAGTTAGATAAATAGAAATTGGGTTGCCTCCCAACAAGCGCTTCTTTAATGTCAATAGCTTGACAGTGGGCTCTCATGGAGCCTCACAGATGTTCAGAGCTTTGTTGAGACTCTCCAACACCAAACTTAGAGTTTGGATATGGGAGTTCAACACCAAACTTAGAGTTTGGTTGTGGCCTCCCAATACTAAACTTAGAGTTTGACTGTGGGGGCTTTGTTTGACTCTGCTTTGAGAGAAGCTTTTTATGCTTCCTCTCCATGGATACAGAGAGAGATCCTTGAGTTGTAAACACAAGGTTGTCCTCATTCAATTGAAGGATTAATTCTCCCCTGTCCACATCAATCACAGCTCTTGCTGTGGCTAGGAAAGATCTTCCTAGGATGATGGATTCATCCTCTTCCTTTCCAGTATCCAGGACTATGAAATCAGCAGGGATGTAAAGGCCTTCAACCTTTACTAACACGTCCTCTACTTGTCCATAAGCCTGTTTTCTTGAATTGTTTGCCATTTCTAATGAGATTTTAGTAGCTTGTACCCCATAGATTCCCAGTTTCTCTATTACAGAGACGGGCATGAGGTTTATCCCTGAACCAAGGTCACACAGAGCCTTAAAAATCATGGTGCCTATAGTACAAGGTATTATGAACTTTCCAGGATCCTGTCTCTTCTGAGGCAATGTCAGTTGATCCAGATCACTTAGTTCATTGACGAACAAAGGAGGTTCAATGTTTCCTTCTGCTGTTTCACCTTCCTTTCCTCTTGTTCTGTGAGATATTTTTGGTCCTCATCATACTTAGGGATTACAGAGTGTAGATTATGCATATGACTAGACATATAGTTCAACTTGGCTTGAGTGTTTATGTTGAACTCCTCCCTATGTAGTTGCCGTCCTTCATTAAGTACACTGAACTCATTGAATGCCTTCGTCTGAGCTAGCTGGCATTGGTTGAGTTCTTGAAGGCCTTTATCTTGACGCTCTTGCCTTTTAGTCACTTGATTGATGGCTTGAGTGAAATGGGAATAATGTTCCATTTGCTGTTTCTGCCACTCCCCTTATTGATTCATCCAATTAGAAAGGAGTTCTTCTTGACGATCCATCCTTTGGGATTGAACGTGTAGTTGTTGCTCCTGCCCCTTCATATAACTCCTTGCTAGGTCCTCAATGGCTCCGTGAATATGATTCAAGTTGATGTTGGTTGGATCATAGTACTCTTCTTGCTGATATTCTTCTTGATGAGATTCTTCTCGGGGAGGCCCCTCTTGTGCTGCTCTTTTCCCTATTTGAGGTCTTTATTGTTGTTGGGCGGGTGCCACATAAGTTATTCACTGTAGCGTGACCGACCTTCTAGGGTTCACCCAACTTGGATTGCTATCCTCGAAAACTACCTTGGCTTTTGTGCACAATCTAAGGATGGTGCTGGGGTACCAAAGTCTAGCACCTGGATCATTCTTCTCGGATGACTCTTGAATCCCCTCAGCTATAATCTCATGCACATTAATGCCTCCACCCTTTATTAAGCAATGTACCATAGTAGCTCGAGTAGTGTTAACCTCTGAATTATTTGCAGTTGGGAGGATAGATCTCCTCACAAGCTCAAACCATCCCTTGGCTTCCGGGATGAGGTCTCCTCTCCTGATGAACCAAGGTCTTTTATCCAAATACCTTTCCTAGTCAGATCCTATAACACATATATCATTCACAATTTCTTCAAGTTCATCATTGTCGGGGCCATTACTTATTCTTACGTGATAACTGGGCTCATCAAAATGTGGCAATTTCAGCTGAAGAACCCTCATTATGGCATTGGGGCTGAAGTCCACTTCTGTTCCTCTCACATAACTTTTGAAGGTGGGGGCCTTAGTTTTGTCTTTTCTGACCACATTTGCATAGAATTCTTTGATGAGGTTTGCATTTATCTTTGCTTCTGGGTTCGTGAGCCTTTGCCAACCCCTTTGGTCGATCTTCTCTCGAATATGTGGGCATTCATCCTCAATGAACTGGAATGTTAACTCAGGCAATATCTTCTTGAGCTTTATCCATTCAAATTCAAGTTCATGGAATGCAGTTTTGAATTTCCTTTCATCAAAATGGCTGCCCTCAACCGGTTCCTTTCTCTTTTGCCTCTTGGAGCTCGATGCTGCCATGAGTAAGAGTTGATGTGTGAAAGTATTGAGGGGTTGTGGATAAATGCTGGAATTCAGTTGGGTTTGGATAGGGTGAGATGAAAGGACTTGGGTTCCGAAGGTGTGAAGTATAAAGAATGGGAATTGGAATGTGAAGGGTGTACGGACTAGGAATCACTTATATAGGAAAGTGATGGGTGAATGAAAGGTGTTGATTGATGGGGTGGTTGTGTGATGGACGGATGGGGTTTAGAATGGGATGAGCACAACGATCATCAACTCTATGATGGTGTTGGTTCAGTTTCCAAGCTTGTTCTTCTTCCAATGTTGCATGGCAACAATTCCCAATGCAATTCCCTTGGAGACATGTGTACAGTCCTCTCCTTTTGTGGTAGGCGAATCCTTCAATTGTCCTATCAATCCTCCTACAAAATAAAAGAAAAAATAAAATTGTGGGAAGTGACGGCAAAATTTAAAAGACAAGAAAGAGTAACTACTTTTTAAAATTTTTGTTGTTAACTACTAAGTGCTATTCACAAATGCAAACCAACTGACTAATTAAATTTCCATGTATGCAACCTTGGTGACACCAAACTTAGTTTGTGGCAATGTGGTGTAAGATGATTTGTTCAAGGTGCTAAGAGTGACATGCTATGAGTTGCATTCATGTCCTCTTAGTGTGCCTTGAACACCAAACTTGTTCTTCACTATATGTTGCATAAAAGGATTTATTCAAGGATATGTCAAAGTTGATTTGTTATCGATGAACCTTACTTTATTAACTACTTTAAAAGCATGTAAAATATGGGTTGCCTCCCATGAAGCACTTCTTTAGCGTCATTAGCTTGACGTTCTTCCTTTGTCAGGGTGGTTGGTAATGCTTCAAATCTTCCCCTCTTGCAGTAAACCTATATCCATTGGCTTCATCAATGATCTCTACATGTTCTAGGGAGAGAACTTTGTTGATGGTGAAAACCTTAGGTAACTGAGATGGGATGGTGGAGAGATGAGGTGGGATATCTAGGAAGTAAGCTGAGATCACTTTATCCGCTGGAGAGAAATCTTCTGTAGGGATCTTTTTGTTCCTCCATCTCCTTGGTATCTTCTTCTTTTTTTCTTTTGCTGTTATCCTGCTCTTTGTGGTCTCTTTTCCTACGGGGATTTTGTTGCTGGTCCCATATGATTCTGGTGGTTTTGGCTCCACTTGAGTTTCTTTTAGCTGTGACAGCTGCTGATTATTTCATTCATCACCCAATGGAATTCCTGAGTGTACAACTTGTGCCTCAATGGTTGTTTCTCCCACCATTGCTCTGTCATGCTCTGTCCTTAGTTTCTTGCCTTCTTGACTTGCTTCTTGTGAGGGTTTGAAGACATTGAATGTGAGTTGTTCGTTATGTACCCTCAGTATTAGCTCTCCTCGCTCCACATCTATAAGCACTCTGGCTGTAGCTAAGAATGGTCTTCCCAATATGATTGGGTGAAGATAACTTTCTTCCATTTCCAGTATGACAAAGTCTGTGGGAAGGAAGTAGTTCCCAACCTTCACCAGCACATTTTTAACCACTCCTATTGCTTATTTTTGAGTTTTGTCCGCCAGCCTGATGACTACGTCTGTGGGCATCAGCTCATTGATTTGCAGCCTCTTCATAAGGGATAAAGGCATTAAGTTGATGCTTGCTCCTAGATCACAGAGTCATTTATCAAACATTGTTTCTCCTATGGCACAGGGGATGTGAAAACTCCCTGGGTCTTTTCTTTTTGTAGGCAGCTCTGGTTGAATGAGAGCACTGCACTCCTTATTCATCACTATGGTTTATCCTCCCTTGAGTGAGCTTTTCCTGGTCAGCAGCTCCTTCATGTATTTAATGTATGAGGGCATTTGTTGGAGGGCCTTGATGAATGGTATGTTTACATGGAGAGATGCAAATATGTCAAGAAACCTTGAGTATATTCTCTTCTCTACACCACCATTGAGTAACTGGGGAAAGGGTGCATAGAGTCTCAGTAGCTCCTTCTGTGTAATTGTGGTTTCTTGATGATTCTCTTCCTGCTTTCCTGCTGATGTATCTTCAGGTTGTTCTGATGGTTTATTCGGCTCTTCCTCAGTCTCCTTGTCACTTATAGTAACCATCTTGCAATCTTCCCATCTGACTTTCTTTGCTTCACCTCTCGGATTTTTCTCTGTGTCACTTGGGAAGCTATCAGTAGGTTTGGGAATCTTCTCAGATATGAACAACTAAACCCCTTTCATTGGGTTAGAGAGCTCTGTTGTAATTTGATGGATCAATACTAATTTTCATTATTCTTCTTCTATCTTTTCTCTTGATTTTACTTGAAAGCTTTCGATCTTCATCCAATTGGGTAGTTATCTTGGAAAAGAAGTTATTCAAACTTGGATCTCTTTTGAACCTTGAAAGAGGAATGAAGAGATCAAGCTAGAAATGCTTTCTCATGCTGGACCAAATTGGGTTTGAATGGGTATGTGACTATAACCCTCTCAATACTTGATTTGGGAAATGCATGTGGTATAATCAGTGACCATACTTCATCTCTTCTCATGAGCAATTGACCAAGGAATTGGCTATTGATCAAGATTTGAGAGATTGAATTTGTAATTCAATCAATTAAGATTGCCAAGGAGATCAATGAGTGCATTGATTGAGGAAGAGATGAAAATGAACTTGATCCGGAGGGTTGCAATATCTCCTAAGCCCAATGAACTCCCCATCTCTGATCTTACCCATTCTCTTTAATTTCTGCCATTTACTTTTATGAGCAAATCCCCCATTCCCATTTACAATTCTGCAATTTACTTTCAGTCATTTACTTCCAGTCCTTTAATTCTAGCATTTACTTTTCTGTTATTTACATTCCTGCCATTTTATTTTCTGCAACTCTCAACCCAAATTCTGGATTCGCTCAACTAGAACATTCTTCTAATTAAAGTTGTTTGATCAATCAATCCCTGTGGGATTCGACCTCACTCTATTGTGAGTTTTTACTTGACGACAAATTCGGTACACTTGCCGAAGGAAATTTGTTGAGAGACAGTTTCCACCCGCATCAAGTTTATGGCGCCGTTGCCGGGGATTGATTGTGCATCAACAATGATTAAATTGGATGATCACTAGATTGAGCATTTTTATTTTGTGAATTTCATTTTCTGTTTGAGTGATTTACTTTCTGTTTTAGTTAAACTTCTTCCCTTCCCCCTCTACTCTTTTGTTTTTCTTTGTTATTTTCAATTCTGTTTGCTAACCCACTAACTGTTTGATATATTGCATCACCCACAACTAACAGTAATTCTGACAAAAATACTTTTTGCACCTATCTTTTCTTGCTTGCACTTGATGGTTGTATGACAGGGAGAAGAAGCGGGGCTTCAACTTCCTTTGATTCTGAACCTGAGAGGAACTTCCTTAGATTAAAGAGGGAGGCAAGAGGAAAGAAAGTGGTTGGTGCTGAGGAAGAGGAGGAATTCTTTGTACCAAACATGGTAGACAACATGGAAAACCATCATGAAGAAGAGGATCACAACCATGGGGGAGGAGGTAGAGCAAATCATGCTGGTGAGGATAGAAGAGTTTTGGGCTCTTACATCAATCTAAACCCAGGCAATTGTTGAAGTAGCATCCAAAAGCCAACAATCCATGCCAACAACTTTGAACTTAAACCACAGCTTATCACCCTTGTTCCCGAACAACTATTCGTTTGGAGGAGGTGTTCAAGAAGACCCCAATCAACATTTAACCACCTTCCTGAGAATATGTGACACAGTGAAGTCTAATGGTGTTCATCTTGACGCCTATAGACTACTCTTATTTCCATTCTCACTCAGGGACAAAGCAGCTAAGTGGCTGGAATCTTTCCCAAGGGAAAGCTTGACAACTTGGGAGGATGTGGTGAACAAATTCTTAGCAAGATTTTACCCCCCTCAACGAATCAATAGGCTGAGAGCTGAGGTCCAAACTTTCAGGCAACAAGATGGTGAGACTCTATATGAAGCATGGGAGAGGTTTAAAGACTTAACAAGGAGGTGCCCACCAGATATGTTCAACGAATAGGTGCAGCTACATATTTTCTATGAAGGGCTCTCTTATGAGTCAAAGAAGGCCGTAGACCATTCATCCAGAGGATCTTTGAACAAGAAGAAGACTATTGAGGAAGCCATAGATGTTATTGAAACAGTAGCAGAGAACGACTACTTCTATGCTTCCGAAAGAGGGAACATAAGAGGAGTAATGGAGCTAAACAATGTAGATGCTCTGTTGGCCCAAAACAAGCTCATTACCCAGCAGCTGGCTGACCTCACCAAGAAGATGAAGAGGAACCAAGTAGCAGCAATCTCCACTTCATCAACAACCCAAGAAGGAGTGAATGAAGAAGCAGAGGGTAGTCAGGAGCAAGCCAACTACATTGGAATTCACCAAGGCAAAACTATGATCTATACTCCAAGACCTACAACCCTGGATGGAGAAACCACCCAAACTTTGGGTGGGGAAGTCAGCAAGATCAAAACCAAGACCAGAAACGTTATAACTCCAACAACAATGCAGCTCACCAACAATTCACACAGAGGACATCTCAACACCCCCACAACAACACTTCTCCACACGCCTATTGAAGCCAGGGCATTTTGGCCAGTTTCACTGACCTTTTCTTTACTGTTTTTAAGGTAGTTTCATGCATTTTCTTAGGAAATAAGCTAGTTTTGGGTAGATATTCACTTACATCTTGATTCAAGCAAACATTGTGAATTTTGAATGATTTCATGAGAATTTTGCATGAATTGAATGATAAATTGGATGATGCATGATTCAATGATTAAGAGCAAGACTTTGAAGCACTTTGTTTGACTTATTTCAGGCCAAAAGAAGAAGAGAAGAGCCACGTTAGTGGCTACGTTAGTTACACTAACGTAGACACTAACGTGGAAGGAAGGAAAGCCCCAACGTTAGTGGGAAAAGTTAGTGGCATTAACTTTGAAGAAAGGAAATGGAGCCAACGTTAGTGACACTTAACATTATCACTAACGTTGGACCAAGCTCATGACTGGCCACGGTAGAGTCCACGTAAACCTAGTTAACGTAGCCTCTAACGTTAAGAAGGAAGGGGGGAAGCCAACGTTAGTGACACCCAACATTGTCACTAACGTTGGAAGAACACAAGCCCCCAATGAGGCACGTTGACTCCCACGTTAACCTAGTAAACGTGGAAGCTAACGTGAAGAAAGAAGGTGATCGCCAACGTTAGTGACACCCAACATTGTCACTAACGTTGGAAGGAGACACACATGCCACCATGAGCCACGTTAACTCCCACGTTAACTTAGTTAACATGGCACCTAATAGCCTGACCATGCCTTCTTCAAACACGCATAACTTGAGCCACAAAGCTCCAAATGAGGTGATTCCAGTGGCATTGGAAAGTAGGATTCCAGAGCTTTCCATGAATATATGGCACTACATGGTTGACACTAAATTTGAGGGAGAAAACCTGCCCCGAAAGTGCAATAATGAACATGGTATCAGCCTGTATTTAGGCCAACTGACCTCTTCACCTTCCAAGAAGTATAACTCGAGTTGTAGAGCTCCAAATGATGCGCTTCCAAAATCATTGAAAAGTAGACATCCAGAGCTTTACAACAATATATAATAGTATGGGATGGACACTAATTTTGAGCTTCAGAAACGGGAAAATCGCTAGCGTTATTGGCAATCAACATTTCCAGTAACGTTGGCATATATGCCAGCAACCATGTCCACTTCAAAGGAACATAACTTGAGCTACAATGGTCCAATTGAGATGATTCCAGTTGCATTAGAAAGCTGACATTCAGAGATTTTCAACAATATATAATACTCTATAGTGGGCATAAAATTTGAGTACAATTTACTTTTCTGTCAATTTACAATTCCTGCTGCCCATCATCCAAATCTGATTCGTCTAACTAGGATAATTAATTAACCATTGATTACTTAATCCGTTAATCACTGTGGGATTCGACCTCACTCTATTGTGAGTTTTACTTGACGACAATTCGGTATACTTGCCGAAGGAAGATTTGTTGAGAGACAAGTTTTCCCCGAATCAAGTTTATGGCGTCGTTGCCGGGGATTAATTGTGATTAACAAACTACCGGTTGATTGATTTACTAGATTAGACACTTTTCTTTTGTCTTTGTTTTCTTCTGTTTCTTTATTTTCTTTTGCTAACCAACTGTTTGTGATGTTGCCTCACTGGGAATTTCCTCATTTGTGACAATGGAGATTCCAATTTCTTTTGGTGAATATTGTTTGAGACAGAGCTTTCTGCAGGAAAGAAAGGAGAATCCATCATACTTTAGTCAATCAAATTTCATGGAAAACTCTCTACCACCACAGAATAATTCACTTTACTATGCTCATAGTGGGTGGGAGTATCAAGAACATGAAAAGGGGTACTTTCCAGAGCCACAAAATGATCCATATTTTGGTGAAATTGATCACTACTCAAGTTGTGGCTGGGAAGATCATAATCAAAGATATTTCACTCATTCATGCCCCATTCATCAAGAGCCATCACCTCTCAATTATACAACCTCACCTCCAAGTTTTACATGCCTAAATTCTTCATCATTTGAGTATGCCTCAGCACAAAAGTCTATCCCAAATCCATACAATTCATTTCACCATCCACAAAACTCAATCTACTACCCACAAGAGTCATACCACTTTCAGAACAGACAACCACAAAATAACTAATTCCATTCACAAACCAACCCCGCCCAACCATTACAACCTACCCAACCACCTTTAGATAGAGTTGCTAGGATGGAACTCTTCATGGAAGAGCTCAAAAGAAGTAGAGAAGAAGATAGACTCACTAGGATAGAACTCCTCGTTAAAAAAATAATAACGACAATCGAAGAGGAGAAAATAGCAGAAAGAGGCCATGATGAAAAATTGAGACAGAATGCACAACTCTATTCTGAAGAACAATTCATTGAAGAGCTGAGATCACAAAGAGAGTCCACTTCACTCTCTTCAGAAATAGATGAATTCATTCAAAGGTCAGAAACAAGGGAGGAATAAGAAGAACAAGAAAAAGAGGAACCTATACCAAGTAAGATTTCTATGAAGAAGGAAGAGGTTGTGAGAGTGTATAAGCCCAAGACTCAATACCCACAGAGACTACTAGTGGTGACAAAGGAACATGAAAACTCACTCCCAAAAGACACATTGCAACATCAGGTAGAAGAAAGGGAGGAAGTCAATCAAGGGAGGCTACACTCCAATGAAATAGAGAGTTGCATAGAGGGTGAGTTCATTGAACCACCAATTCAAGAAGTTTTTGATGAAGAGGATGCTCCACCCATCATACAATATCCAAATCCTGAAATCAAGGTGGTAAAGGCAGTCAACATGAACACTAACAAAAGGATGGTGACCAAGAAAAGAAGGACAATATTCATGAAGAAGAAAAGGTCAACCAAAAGCCATCTCACCCCTACCCCAACAAGCATGTTTACTCAAGCTAACAACAGAAGAAGGTTTGCTGGGGAGAGGCACTCAAAACAAGGGGCATTAACTGGCTCCTCTTTCCTCTTGAGGTCATTCCTCTTAACAAACTGGAAGAAGATGAAGAAAGTTGTGAACAACATGTCAAGCTAATGACATTAAAAGAGCGCTTGTTGGGAGGCAACCCAACCGTAGGTAACATTTTCTTGCTTTGCTTAGTTTACTTTCAATAATTTGGCATATGATTGCACTCTAAGTTTGGTGTTGCCATGCAACAATTTGATTTTCAATCTTCACTGGGTACTTGCAACATTTTAAATTGACAGTGGCACACTAAGTTTGGTGTTGCCACTTAACTTTCATGCAAAGTACCATGCCAACACCACTTATTTATGCAATCACATTGTCTCTGTTTTACTTCTTGTGCTTTTGTTGTGATCCATAATCTTGCTTGGTAAAACACATGCATACTCACACCTTATTTTAAGACATTCATGATCCATCATAAACCCCGTCACCACTGTTTTAATTGATGCTTGAGTATAAGCAATCATTCTATGTCTAGTGTGGGAAGGGGAAGAATAGGAGGAAAAGGGCAACAACAAGGAAGATAAAATACAAGGTGGTAAAGTTCCTTTCTCCTTTTACTTATTTCCAGCACTTTAATTTGCATGATTGTCTTCTATGTTCTTTGTATGTATGTGTGCTTTCTCCTTGTGAATAAGCATGTCAATTCTGTCTTTTAAACTTTTTATTGATTAAGGCTGTGTTTTCTAGTCTGAATGTCATTACTGCATCCTTACTTTGCTTACTTGTATGCTTGTCCCTTTGAATCAAATGAAAAAGAGAATGAGTGTTTTACAAAAGACCAGAGTGGAGTTCATACTATGGAGTAAGTTCATGAGTTTATGGTGTGATCATAAGTTAGCTAAGTTGGTTCAACCATAAGGTGGGAAGACAACTATCTGGCAGGAATACTATGCTTGAGACACACCCCATGAAACTAGCTAAATAAGAAGATCCTAATAAGAAAAAGGGAAGGAACAATAAAGGTTGAAAAATAAAAGAAAAAGAGTAAGCAATAAGGCTAGGCACCAATGGTTTTAATCTTGAGGCAAGTGTCTGTGGTGCTCCTGTGTGAGGGATCTACTTGGATGAATAAGCTCTTAGGGGTGCCTTATCACTTGGTAACTTGGGTTAACTAACTCGGGATTATCAGCTGAAAGTCCACTATCAAGAGTAACCTTCACTACAGAGCATTTAGTAACCCAAAGAGGTGCTGGACACCAAGGTCTCAAGAAAAGAAAATAAATAAACTATATGCCTGTGGTGTGTATGTATGGGGGAGAGACTTGAGCAAGTAAGTCCTTAGGGGTGCTTCAACACCTAGCACCTTGAACCAACTGGTTCAGGAGTGTTGGCTGAAAGCTTATTTTAAAGAGTTGCCCCCTTACAGAGCACTTAGCTTAAAAAACACAAATAAGCCCTGAAATGACAACAAAAGGATCAATGAATAAAAGTCTCATGGGATGCAATCACAGTAAGTATTCTAGGACATGATAAAGGTCTGAAAGCCAGGAATGAACCTAAGTTGCTATGCATGAAACCACCATAAAAACAGGGACATGACTTCCACAAGAATGACTCATTTCTCTTGGCATTCCATTCATCATTCTCTTGTTCCAGTACTTGCTTAGGGACAAGCAAGCTTTAAGTTTGGTGTTGTGATGCCAGGGCATTTTGGCCAGTTTTACTGACCTTTTCTTTACTGTTTTTAAGGTAGTTTCATGCATTTTCTTAGGAAATAAGCTAGTTTTAGGTAGATATTCACTTACATCTTGATTCAAGCAAACATTGTGAATTTTGAATGATTTCATGAGAATTTTGCATGAATTGAATGATAAATTGGATGATGCATGATTCCATGATTAAGAGCAAGACTTTGATGCACTTTGTTTGATTGATTTCAGGCCAAAAGAAGAAGAGAAGAGCCACGTTAGTGGCTACGTTAGTTACACTAACGTAGACACTAACGTGGAAGGAAGGAAAGCCCTAACGTTAGTGGGAAAAGTTAGTGGCATTAACTTTGAAGAAAGGAAATGGAGCCAACGTTAGTGATACTTAACATTATCACTAACGTTGGACCAAGCTCATGAGTGGCCACGGTAGAGTCCACGTTAACCTAGTTAACGTGGCCTCTAACGTTAAGAAGGAAGGGGGGAAGCCAACGTTAGTGACACTCAACATCGTCACAAACGTTGGCAAAAGCACATTAAGCCACGTTAAGATCTTTGAGGAGTTCAACGCCAGGTTGGTGCACATTTTGGGCGTTCAACGCCCATTTTGTAGCCATTTCTGGTGTTGAACGCCAGAACCATGCTTGTTCTGGGCGTTCAGCGCCAGGATGCTGCCCATTTTGGGCGTTCAGCGCCAGAACCATGCTCTGTTCTGGCGTTGAACGCCAGACAGGTGCTTCCTCCAGGGTGTGATTTTTCTTCTGCTGTTTTTGATTACGTTTTCAATTTTTTTATTTATTTTGTGACTCCACATGATCATGGACCTACAAAGACATATAACTAAGAAAAAAAAATAGAGTTAGATAAAGAGAAATTGGGTTGCCTCCCAACAAGCGCTTCTTTAATGTCAATAGCTTGACAGTGGGCTCTCATGGAGCCTCACAGATGTTCAGAGCTTTGTTGAGGCTCTCCAACACCAAACCTAGAGTTTGGATATGGGAGTTCAACACCAAACTTAGAGTTTGGTTGTGGCCTCCCAACACCAAACTTAGAGTTTGACTGTGGGGGCTTTGTTTGACTCTGCTTTGAGAGAAGCTTTTTATGCTTCCTCTCCATGGATGCAGAGAGAGATCCTTGAGTTGTAAACACAAGGTTGTCCTCATTCAATTGAAGGATTAACTCTCCCCTGTCCACATCAATCACAGCTCTTGCTGTGGCTAGGAAAGGTCTTCCTAGGATGATGGATTCATCCTCTTCCTTTCAAGTATCCAGGACTATGAAATCAGCAGGGATGTAAAGGCCTTCAACCTTTACTAACACGTCCTCTACTTGTCCATAAGCCTGTTTTCTTGAATTGTCTGCCATCTCTAATGAGATTTTAGCAGCTTGCACCCCATAGATTCCCAGTTTCTCTATTACAGAGAGGGGCATGAGGTTTATCCCTGAACCAAGGTCACACAGAGCCTTAAAAATCATGGTGCCTATAGTACAAGGTATTATGAACTTTCCAGGATTCTGTCTCTTCTGAGGCAATGTCAGTTGATCCAGATCACTTAGTTCATTGACGAACAAGGGAGGTTCAACTTCCCAAGTATCAATGCCAAATAATTTGGCATTCAGCTTCATAATTGCACTAAGAAACTTGGCTATTTGCTCTTCAGTAACATCCTCATTCTCTTCAGAAGAGGAATACTCATCAGAGCTCATGAATGGCATAAAGAGGTTTAATGGGATCTCTATGGTCTCTAGATGAGCCTCAGAGTCCTTTGGTTCCTCAGAGGGAAGCTCCTTATTGATCACTGGACGTCCCAGGAGGTCTTTCTCCTTGGGATTCACGTCCTCCTCTCCCTCATTGGGTTCGGCCATTTTGGTTATGTCAATGGCCTTGCACTCTCCTTTTGGATTTTCTTCTGTATTGATTGGGAGAGTGCTAAGAGGGATTTCAATGATCCTTTTACTCAGCTGGCCCACTTGTGCTTTCAAATTTCTAATGGAAGACCTTGTTTCATTCATGAAACTTACAGTGGCCTTGGATAGATCAAAGACTAAGTTTGCTAAGCTAGATGGATTATGCTCAGAATTCTCTGTCTGTTGCTAAGTGGATGATGGAAAAGGCTTGCTATTGCTAAACCTGTTTCTTCCACCATTATTAAAGCCTTGTTGAGGCTTTTGATCCTTTCATGAGAAATTTGGATGATTTCTCCATGATGAGTTATAGATGTTTCCATAAGGTTCACCTAAGTAATTCACCTCTGCTATTGCAGGGTTCTCAGGATCATAAGCTTCTTCTTCATAAGAAGCCTCTTGAGTACTGTTGGATGCAGCTTGCACTCCATTCAGACTCTGAGAGATCATATTGACTTGCTGAGTCAATATTTTATTCTGAGCCAATATGGCATTCAGAGTATCAATTTCAAGAAATCCCTTCTTTATAGGCGTCCCATTATTCACAGGATTCCTTTCAGAAGTGTACATGAACTGGTTATTTGCAACCATGTCAATGAGTTCTTGAGCTTCTGCAGGCATTTTCTTTAGGTGAATGGATCCACCTGCAGAGGTATCCAATGACATTTTAGATAACTCAGACAGACCATCATAGAATATATCCAAGATGGTCCATTCTGAAAGCATGTCAGAAGGACACTTTTTGGTCAGTCCTTTGTATCTCTCCCAAACTTCATAGAGGGATTCACCTTCTTTCTGTCTGAAGGTTTGAACATCCACTCTAAGCTTGCTCAGCTTTTGAGGAGGAAAGAACTTGGCTAGGAAAGCCTTGACCAGCTTATCCCAAGAGTTCAGGCTATCCTTAGGTTGAGAGTCCAACCATACTCTAGCTCTGTCTCTTACAGCAAAAGGGAAAAGCATGAGCCTGTAGACTTCAGGATCAACTCCGTTAGTCTTAACAGTATCACATATCTACAAGAATTCAGTTAAGAACTGAAAAGGATCTTCAGATGGAAGTCCATGAAACTTGCAGTTCTGCTGCATCAGAGAAACTAATTGAGGTTTCAGCTCAAAGTTGTTTGCTCCAATGGCAGGAATGGAGATGCTTCTTCCATGTAAATTGGAATTTGGTGCAGTAAAGTCACCAAGCATTCTCCTTGCATTGTTGTTGGGTTCGGCTGCCATTTCCTTTACTTGTTCGAAATTTTCAATCAAGTTGTCTCTTGATTGTTGTAATTTAGCTTCTCTTAATTTCCTCTTCAGAGTCCTTTCAGGTTCTGGATCAGCTTTAACAAGAATGCCTTTTTCTCTGTCCCTGCTCATAAGAAAGAGAAGAGAAAAAGAAAAGAAGAGGAATCCTCTATGTCACAGTAAAGAGATTCCTTATTGTTAGTAGAAGAAGAAAAAGAATAGGGGTGAAGAAGAATGAAGAATCCAAACACAAAGGTAAGGATAGGAGCAGTGATGTGAGATGAAGAGAGGTGTTAGTAGATGAATAAATAAATAGAAGGGGATGAGGGAGAAGAATTTTCGAAAAATAATTTTTGAAAAAGAGTTAGTGATTTTTGAAAAAAAAGTTTTTGAAAAAGGTTAGTAGTTTTTCGAAAATAAAAAATAAAATAATTAGTTAATTAAAAAGAAATTTTTGAAAAAAAAAAGGAGGATATTTTCGAAAATTAGAGAGAGAGAGAGTTAGTTAGGTAGTTTTGAAAAAGATAAGAGGCAAACAAAAAGTTAGTTAGTTAGTTGAAACAAATTTTGAAAATCAATTTTGAAGAGATAAGAAGATAGGAAGTTAGAGAAGATATTTTGAAATCAATTTTTTTGAAAAAAAAATAAGATAGGAAGATATTTTTGAAAAGATATGATTGAAATTAGTTTTGAAAAAGATTTGATTTTTGAAATCACAATTAATGACATGATTCACAAGAAATCACAATATATGATTCTAGAACTCAAAGTTTGAATCTTTCTTAACAAGTAAGTAACAAACTTGAAATTTTTTTGAATCAAACATTTATTGGTGATGTTATTTTCGAAAATTATGTGATAAAGATAAGAAAAAGATTTTTGAAAAACATTTTTATATTTTTTGAAAATAACTAAGAAAAATGAGAAAGATTTGATTTTTGAAAAAGATTTTGAAAAAGATAAGATTTTTAAATTGAAAATTTGATTTGACTCATAAAAACAACTAGATTTTAAAAATTTTTGAAAACGTCAAATCTAATTTTCGAAATTATGAGAGAAAAGAGGGAAAGATATTTTTTTATTTTTGAATTTTTATGATGAGAGAGAAAAACACTAAAAAGATGCAATGCATGAAATTTTTAGATCAAAACATGTGATGCATGCAAGAATGCTATGAATGTCAAGATGAACACCAAGAACACTATGAAGATCATGATGAACATCAAGAACATATTTTTGAAAAAAAATTTTTTTTTTTTTTGCAAAGAAAACATGCAAGACACCAAACTTAGAATTCTTTAATGCTTAGACATAAAGAATTCAGGAATGCATATGAAAAACAAGAAAAGACACAAAACATGCAAATGCAAAGATCAAACAAGAAGACTTACCAAGAACAACTTGAAGATCATGAACACTATGACTGCATGAAAATTTTCGAAAAATGCAAGATGCACATGCAATTGACACCAAACTTATAACATGACTCAAGACTCAAACAAGAAACACAAAAATATTTTTGATTTTTATGATTTTCTAAATTTTTTTGTAATTTTTTTTTCGAAAATTTTTGTTAAAAATAAAAATAAGGATTCCAAAATTTTTAATATGAATTCTAGGAATCTTGCATTCCTAGTCTAAAGCTTCAGTCCAGAACACTAGACATGGCCAATGGCCAGCCAAGCTTCAGCATGTAAATCAGGTTCAGCAGCAGGTGGATTAGCAACAACTAGCTTGCTCTTGATAACAAATTGCAAGCCTCAGTCCAAATAAATTTAGACATGGCTTTACAGGCAACCAGGCTTCACATGCTTCATGAGACACTAGAATTCATTCTTAAAAATTTTTAATAAAATTTTTGAAAACATTTTTATTTTTTCGAAAACAGATGAGAAAATTTTTGAAAGGTTTTTTTGAAAATTTTTTTTTTGAAAATAAAATAAAAAGAAAATTACCTAATCTGAGCAACAAGATGAACCGTTAGTTGTCCAAACTGGAACAATCCCCGGCAACGGCGCCAAAAACTTGGTGCGCAGAAATTGTGATTACACTTTGATTATGTAAAATTCATTGCTCTTTCTTTCCCTGGTAATGGCGCCAAAAACATGATGCCAATACCATGGTTCACAACTTCGCACAACTAACCAGCAAGTGCACTGGGTCGTCCAAGTAATACCTTACGTGAGTAAGGGTCGAATCCCACGGAGATTGTTGGTATGAAGCAAGCTATGGTCACCTTGTAAATCTCAGTCAGGCGGATATAAAATAGTAATGGGGTTTTCGAAATTAATTAATAAAATAGGGATAGAAATACTTATGTAAATCATTGGTGAGAATTTCAGATAAGCGAATAGAGATGCTTTTCGTTCTTCTGAACCTTTGCTTTCCTGCTGCCTTCATCCAATCAGTCTTACTCCATTCTTTGACTGGCTTTATGTGATACATCACCATTGTCAATGGCTACTTTCGGTCTTCTCTCGGGAAAATGATCCAAATGCCTTGTCACGGCACGGCTAATCGTCTGGAGGCATCACCCTTGTCAATGGTTACATCCTATCCTCTTAGTGAACATGGTCAACGCACCCTGTCATGGCACGGCTATTCATCTGTCGGTTCTCGATCATGCTGGAATAGGATTTACAATCCTTTTGCGTCTGTCACTATGCCCAGCAATCGCGAGTTTGAAGCTCGTCACAGTCATTCAGTCATTGAATCCTACTCGGAATACCACAAATAAGGTTTAGACTTTCTGGATTTTCTTGAATGCCGCCATCATTCTAGCTTACACCACGAAGATTCTGATTAAGAGATCTAAGAGATACTCATTCAATCTAATGTAGAACGGAAGTGGTTGTCAGGCACGCGTTCATGGGGAATGATGATGATTGTCACGTTCATCACATTCAGGTTGAAGTGCGAATGAATATCTTAGAAGCGAAATAAGATGAATTGAATAGAAAACGGTAGTACTTTGCATTAATCTTTGAGGAACAGCAGAGCTCCACACCTTAATCTATGGAGTGTAGAAACTCTACCATTAAAAATACATAAGTGAAAGGTCTAGGCATGGCCGAATGGCCAGCCCCTCTGATCTTAGAACCAGGCGTCCAAAGATATCTAATACAATAGTAAAAGGTCCTATTTATAATAAACTAGCTACTAGGGTTTACAGAAGTAAGTAATTGATGCATAAATCTACTTCCGGGACCCACTTGGTGTGTGCTTGGGCTGAGCTTGAGTGTTACACATGTAGAGGTCATTCTTGGAGTTGAACGCCAGTTTTGGTGCCAGTTTGGGCGTTGAACTCCACTTTGCAACTTGTTTCTGGCGCTGGACGCCAGAATTGTGCAGAGAGCTGGCGTTGAACGCCATTTTACGTCGTCTAAACTTGGGCAAAGTATGGACTATTATACATTGCGGGAAAGCTCTGGATGTCTAATTTTTAACGCAATTAGAAGCGCGCCATTTCGAGTTCTGTAGCTCCCGAAAATCCACTTTGAGTGCAGGAAGGTCAGAATCCAACAGCATCAGCAGTCCTTCTTCAACCTCTGAATCTGATTTTTGCTCAAGTCCCTCAATTTCAGCCAGAAAATACCTGAAATCACAGAAAAACACACAAACTCATAGTAAAGTCTAGAAATGTGAATTTAACATAAAAAGTAATAAAAACATCCCTAAAAGTAACTAGATCCTACTAAAAGCATACTAAAAACAATGTCAAAAAGCGTATAAATTATCCGCTCATCAAGAGACACAATGAGGACAAGCAAGGATGGGAGCATGGGCATACACATGAATGACAGGTGGTGGAGTTCTTTTTGGTCCATCGTTTTCTATGCTTTAAATAAGGAAGATCTTGTATGAAATAGAACATGCTTCCATGTTAGTTTGAATCTTTTTAAATTCTGTCTTTTAAGTTTTCTTTCTGAATAGGTCTCTGTGTGCTAGTCTTTATGTCACTGCATCCTTACTTTACTTACTTGTATGCTTGTTCCTTTGAATCAAATGAAGAGAGAATGTTTATGTTTCAAAAGACCAGAGTAGAGTTCATACTATGGAGTACATTCATGAGTTTGTGGTGTGATCATAAGTTAGCTAAGTTGGTTCAACCATAAGGTGGGATGACAACTATCTGGCCTGAATACTTTGCTTTGAATATACTCATGAGACTAAGTATATGACAAGATCCTAATAAGATAAAGAGAAAAGAATAATGAAAGTGGAAAAACAAAAGAAAAAGAGTAAACAATAAGGCTAGGCACCAATGGTTTTGATCTTAAGATATGTGTCTGTGGTGTTCCTGTGTGAGGGATATACTTGGATGAATAAGCTCTTAGGGGTGCTTTATCACTTGGTAACTTGGGTTAACTAACCCGGGATTATCAGCTGAAAGTCCATTATCAAGAGTAACCCTCACTACAGAGCATTTAGTAACCCAAAGAGGTGCTGGACACCAAGGTCTCAAGAAGGAAAATAAATGAACTATATGCCTGTGGTGTGTATGTATGGGGGAGAGAGTTGAGGGAGTAAGTCCTTAGGGGTGCTTCAACACCTAGCACCTTGAAGCAACTGGTTCGGAAGTGTTGGCTGAAAGCTTATCTTTAAAAGTTACCCCCTTACAGAGCACTTAGCCTAAGAAAACCAATAAGCTCTGAAATGACAATAAAGGGATCAATGAATAAAAGTCTCATGGGATGTAAGCAAAGTGAGTGTTTTAGGACATGATAAAGGTCTGAAAGCCAGTAAAGGAATGAACCTAAGTTGCTATGCATGAAACCACCATAAAATCAGTGATATGACTTCCACAAGAATGACTAATTGCTCTCGGCATTCCATTCATCATTCTCTTGTTCCAGTACTTGCTTAGGGACAAGCAAGCTTTATGTTTGGTGTTGTGATGCCAGGGCATCTTGGCCAGTTTCACTGACCTTTTCTTTACTGTTTTTAAGCTAGTTTCATGCATTCCCTTAGGAAATAAGCTAGTTTTGGGTAGATATTCACTTACACCTTGATTCAAGCATACATTGTGCATTTTACATTATTTCATGAGGATTTTGCATGAGTTTAGTGACAAATTATATGCTGCATTGCCCATGAGTTGGACTAGAACTTTGATGCGCTCTATTGCTTGATTTCAGGACCAAAGGAAGCAACGAATGGGAGGTAACTTGCAAAGTTAATGAGAAAAGTGATTGCCAATAACGCTCTCGAAGCCATCATTGACCACGTTAAGAGTCACGTTAACTAAGTTAACGAGAACTCTAACGTGGAGAGGGGAAGTTGAGCCAACATTAGTGACACTTAACATTGTCACTAACGTTGGCAAATTCTCATAAGTAGCCACGTTAGAGTCCACGTTAACTTAGTTAACGTGGCCTCTAACGTTAGAAGGGGGGAGAAACGCCAACGTTAGTGACATTCAACATTGTCACTAACGTTGGCCTAAGGAGAAACATACCACGTTAACTCCCACGTTAACTTGGTTAATGTGGGAGCTAACGTAAGAAGCAAGAGTGGTCGACAACGATAGTGACACCCAACATTCTCACTAACGTTGGAAGCAACCACACAACCCCCCAAGGAGCCACGTTAACTTCCACGTTAACTTAGTTAACGTGGAAGCTAACGTTAATGAGTGAAAGAAACGCCAACGTTAGTGACATTCAACATTGTCACTAACGTTGCGGATGGCTAAGCATGGCCACGTTAGAAGCCACGTTAACCTAGTTAACGTAGACTCTAATGTAAGACATAGGGGCACCTTGGAACGTTAGTGACAATGTTGAGTGTCACTAACGTTCTCGAAGGATGGCAAGCCCACGTTAAAGAGCCACGTTAACTTAGTTAACGTGGGCTCTAACGTGGGAACAAAGGGGGCTTTTCAAAGTTATTGGGAATGTTAAGTCTCAATAACATGTGCGAAGGACTTAGAGGCAACGTTAGTCGCAACGTTTGTGCCACTAACGTTGAAGTTAACGTGGCTTTTACTTAGGAACGTTAGTGAGAAAGTTGATTGTCACTAACGTTCTCGAACTCATATTTTCACTAAACGTTAACACCCCTAACGTCCTGAGCTAAAGTCTCTGCCCACTTCACACTTTCTCTCTGCAAGTAAAACCAAGCCCAAATGAAGAAGAGAACTGCTTCAAACTCAAGATCCAAAGGCCCAAGACTTGAAGAGCCAACTAGAAGCTGAGAAAAATAGTATATATAGGAGTAGCTTTGAATTGTTAAGGAGTTCTGAAAAGTGGGGAAAAAGAGAATTACTCTCTGTATTTTACCTTATCTGCATTTTCTAGTTTTATGATGTATTTTCCATCTTTGTTTTCATTTTCTAGAGCTATGAACAACTAAACCCCTTTCATTGGGTTAGGGAGCTCTGTTGTAATTTGATGGATCAATACTAATTTTCATTATTCTTCTTCTATCTTTTCTCTTGATTTTACTTGAAAGCTTTCGATCTTCATCCAATTGGGTAGTTATCTTGGAAAAGAAGCTATTCAAACTTGGATCTCTTTTGAACCTTGAAAGAGGAATGAAGAGATCAAGCTAGAAATGCTTTCTCATGCTGGACCAAATTGGGTTTGGATGGGTATGTGACTATAACCCTCTCAATACTTGATTTGGGAAATGCATGTGGTATAATCAGTGACCATACTTCATCTCTTCTCATGAGCAATTGACCAATGAATTGGCTATTGATCAAGATTTGAGAGATTGAATTTGTAATTCAATCAATTAAGATTGCCAAGGAGATCAATGAGTGCATTGATTGAGGAAGAGATGAAAATGAACTTGATCCGGAGGGTTTCAATATCTCCTAAGCCCAATGAACTCCCCATCTCTGATCTTACCCATTCTCTTTAATTTCTGCCATTTACTTTTATAAGCAAATCCCCCATTCCCATTTACAATTCTGCAATTTACTTTCAGTCATTTACTTCCAGTCCTTTAATTCTAGCATTTACTTTTCTGTTATTTACATTCCTGCCATTTTATTTTCTGCAATTCTCAACCCAAATTCTGGATTCGCTCAACTAGAACATTCTTCTAATTAAAGTTGTTTGATCAATCAATCCCTGTGGGATTCGACCTCACTCTATTGTGAGTTTTTACTTGACGACAAATTTGGTACACTTGCCGAAGGAAATTTGTTGAGAGACAGTTTCCACCCGCATCACCTCCACGTTAGAGTCCACGTTAACTAGGTTAACGTGGCTTTTAACGTAGCCAATATGGGCTTAGTCCAACGTTAGTGACAAAGGTGAGTGTCACTAACGTTGGCATCATCTTCTTCTTCCACGTTAGAGCTCACGTTAACTAAGTTAACGTGGCTCTTAACGTGGCGAATTGCCCCTTTTGGAACGTTAGTGGCACTTACTTTTACCAATAACGTTGGAGTTCTACTTTTCTTCCACGTTGGCTTCCACGTTAACATAGTTAACGTGGCAACTGACGTGGGCTATGATGGCTCACGAAGGCGTTATTGGCAATCACTTTTCTTATTAACGTTGCAAGCTAGCCTTCATTCCACGTTAGTGGTCACATTAGCTAGACTAATGTGGCTACTAATGTGGTTCTTCCTTGCTTCCTTTATCCTGAAATCAAGCAATAAAGTGCATCAAAGCTCTAATCCAAGTTATGAGACATGCATCATTCAATTTGTCCTTTAATTCATGCATAATTCTCATGAAATCATGTAAAATTCACAATGTTTGCTTGAATGAAGATGTAAGTGATTATTTACCCAAAACTTTCTTATTTCCTAAGAAAATGCATGAAACTACCTTAAAACCATAAAGAAAAGGTCAGTGAAACTGGCCAAAATGCCCTGGCATCAGGAACTCGATTAAATCATGCCTATTCACAGTCATTGAGGTCTTATCCACACCAAACAATCAACATTATGGTGATCAGTCTTAATATCTCAAGTTAAGCACGAACATTCCCAAAATGAGTGCTCATAGACATTCATGCCAAATGTATCTTTAAGATACCCTAACGGCATGAGACACACAAGCAGAGTATGCAGTGAAGCATAGTCAGTCCACTCCCCAGGCTTTACTGGAAATGAACTGCTCTGATACCAAATTGTAACGACCCAAATTCTGGTACGCCATGATCATACTTGTTTTCCTAATTATTATATATTATTTATTATATGAGCCTTATTCATTATTAAAAGCGTAGTTATTTTGCGAAGTACATTTTTTTTTGAAATGTTTGGATTAATAAACAGAATCATTCATAATCAGTTCACAAATAATAGCAGATAAAATAATTATAAACAACCACGCATAAATACATCTCAAGCAGTTGATAACTGATAAACCCCGATTTCGTGGTTTATCTTGTGCTTATTTTGGAGAATTTTATCAATATTTTTCACACTTATTCACAAGAAATGCATGGTTTTGTGTTCACTTCCCAATATTGCTCTATGATGAAAAACATGCTTATTTTACCTTAAAATTGCCATATTTTAATCCTCTTCTATTGTCATTCGATGCCGTGATATCTGTGTTGAGTAATTTCAGGAATTATAGGTTAGGAATGACTCAGAAGAGAGGGAGAAAGCTTGTACAAAAAGGGAGGAACATGAAGAATTGAAGTCTTGGAAGCAGCAGCATCGGCGCGCCCGCGCACTCCACGCGCTCGCGTGGATGGAACTGACTAGAAGCGGCGCGCAAGGATGGACGCATCCACGCAGATTGGAAGATTTCTATCGATGCACACGCGCAACTGGCGCGCACGCGTGGATCACAAAAGTAATCGGCGCGCGTGCACGCATGGCGCGCACGCGTGGGAAGCTGCACGTGACCTTATTAAGAGAAATCGTGCCTGGCGATTTCTGAGGCCAAGGAGGCCCAATTTCAAGCTGTTTCTGCATGGAAAAGACCCAAGGATGCTTAGGGGGAATAGAGGGATGACTTATTTGGAGACGAGGACATAATTTTGAGAGTTTCTTTGGTTCTTGGGTGATTCTAGAGAGAGAAACCCTTGTTCCTCTCTAGATCTAGTTTCCATTTTGATTTTTCCTTGTTGATTTGTGAATTGGATTTTGTTAATTACAGTTTTAATTGTTCAATTTAATTTCCTTGCTACAATCTTGCTTACATCCAGTGATAGTTTTATGATTCTTGTCAATTGTTATTTTACCCATTTCATGAATGTTGTGAATCTTGTTTTGTTGATGTTACATTGATGATTTCTATGTTTAATCTTGTTGATTGTTTGATTGTATGTTGATCATTGTTAGCGGGTATTTGTAGAATTCAATTTAATTACTATTTTAAACATGTCTTTTGTTAGCTCTTACCAAGTGTTTGATGAATTGTTTACTTTGATTATGGAGTAGTTCTTCTCACTCTTGGCCTAGGTCAAGGGAATTGGGTAAACTTGAGTCATTGGATCTAATGGATTTGATGATTTGGGAGCCCTGGGTGGTCAATTTGATACTCATTGACGCCAACCCACTACTAATCTAATTAGTAGGTAGGTTGGGACTTATGGGTTGATGTGGCCAGGGCCATTTGACGTACTTCAAGTCTAGGAGTAGATATCACGTACTTAAGACTTGGGAGTAGACTTAATGAGCTTGGTTCCTCATAATTGTCAAGATGGAGTGTTGGACAAGGATTGTGACCCCAATTTCCGTGTCTAGCCAAGAGTTGTTTTTATCATTCATATTTGAAAACTGATTTCCAATTTCACGTGTCTTAGTCATAGTTATTCGTTTAGCTTAAGGTAGAATTAAGTAAAATATTGCTTACTCATTGGAATTGCTTAGTTTTTGCTTACGTAGTTGAATTAATTTATTGCAATTTAAGATTACTTGTTTGTTAAGTTTTCCATTTATTTTCATGCTCATAACTCTCAACCCCGGATTTCATGCTCATACTTGTTTGAATACTTCTGTTATTTCTGTTGGGGTTAAACTTGTGACAACCAAATCCCTCTTCTAAATTTGACCCCCGAGGATTGTTGTTGGTAGGCTATACTCACAACGAGGTGATATTAAAGAAAAAAATCTTACCAATATAACATCCCTTGGTTGTGCACGTGTCAAATTTATGGCGCCGTTGCCGGGGAATGGTTGCAACGTATGCCTTGATATTGGTTATGTGAATATGTGAATATTGTAGATATTTTGCTCTTTCAATACTTAGCTATAGTTTAAATTTCTTTTGCATTTGTACTATGACTTTCAAGTTTGATGACTTGGTCGCAACCGAATTCTAGCTTAGCCAATTTTGATCCCGAGATTGAAAGAACTTTGTTACACACTCGGCAAGCTAGAAGGCGATTGGACTACACGCCTAGTACTTCGGCCTCTCTTGAGGAAAACACTGAATCACTAGACGCCACCGAGGGTAACTTGGAGTCCGATACTTCCTATTCTTCTGTTGGCACTACTAATACATCTTTGCATCCTACAGGTGAGCCACACATGGCGGAGCCACGCCGGATCACTTTGCATGAGCAAGGAGCTCCGGATATCATACTTCAACCGTTACAAGCAAGGTATCCTAACTTTGATCCAAACTTTGAGTTGAAGAGTAGCTTGATAAATCTACTTCCTAAGTATTATGGGTTGCCAGGTCAAGACCCCATCCGACATTTGAAGGATTTTCATGTTGCTTGTTCTACGGCTCGAAGGCATGGAGCCGATGAGGTAACCATCATGGTTTTTGCCTTTCCTTTTTCTCTTGAAGCACAAGCAAAAACATGGTTTTATTCGCTACCGGATGATATTGTGACTAATTGGGATTTTTTGAGAAGAGAGCTTCTTGACAAGTTCTTCCCACCGGAGAAGACCGAGTACATCCGGAAAGAGATTTCGGGCATAATGCAAAGAGACCAAGAGAGCATGTATGAGTATTGGTCTCGGTTCAAGAGGCTATTGGAGTCATGTCCACATCACGGAATGACCACTCGCTTGCTCATTAGCAACTTTACCGGAGGTCTTTGTGCGGAAGATAGAAGATTGCTTATCGCCTCTAGTGGCGGGTCCCTTTCGAAAAACAAGACGGAAGGAGAAGCTTGGGATTTGATCAAGGATGTCGCCGAGTCTACGCAACTCACAAGAGTGAGAAATAACCCCCTTAAGGGTGTGGTAGAACCGTCCCCCTCCGAAGCAAGTCTAACCAAGGCACTTGGGGATATGGCCACCATCTTTACACAAATTCAAAGAGATCAAAGGGAGTACTACTCCATCAAAGCCATCCAAGCCCCTCCTCCGGTTGCTCAACTTGAAGGCCCTCCTAGGATTTGTGGATTGTGCTCTAGCACTACACATTACACCGATCAATGCCATCAAATTCAAGAGGAACATGCCCTTGTGGTAGCCAATGTGAATTACAACAACCGTCCACCATATCCTTCTCAAGGCCAGAACAACTACCATCAAGGTAGCAATCAACATCAAGGGTGGAGAGATAATGCACAAGGAAGCAATCAGAACCAAAGATGGAACAACCGTCCTTCTCATCACAATAACAACCCATCTTCATCCCAATACCACGACAATAACACCAACTACCAAGCCAACCAAAACCAAAATAACTACACCAAGTACCAAACACCACACCATAGACAACAAAACCAAACTCCTACATCTTCCAACAATCAAGTTGATGAGCTTAGAGCCGCTATGGAAAAACAAGATGAGATCAACAAGGCTCAATTTGAGGCCTTGAACACTCAATTGGCTAACCTCACCAACATACTCTCAAAGATGAACATGTCAAGCCAACCACCAACTCCCAATAACAACACCACCCAACCCTCAAGTTCATCCAACCTTCCATCCCAACCCCAACCAAACCCAAGAGGCGGTCTCAATGCCATCACTCTATGGTCGGGGACTACATTGGAGGAAATACCCCCAAGAGTCATGGGAGAGATGCATGAGGAAGAGGTAGTTGTTGGAGCTCCGCATGAAGAAGAGGTGGTAGACAAAAGGCATGAGGAAGAAGGAGTAAACCTCAAGGAACCCAAGAGGAAAGCCGTAGTCGATGAATCAATTCCTATTCCATTTCCTTCCATGGTGAAGAAAGCAAAGAAGACACCGGAATTTGATTTAGACATGCTCCAAGTGTTGAAAAAGGTCGAGGTAACCATACCACTCCTTGACGCTATTCAACAAATCCCCAAGTATGCAAAATTTTTGAAAGACTTGTGTACACACAAGGGTAGAATAGGGGAATTGGAGACATTATCCTTGGGTAGCTCGATTTCTTCCTTGATAGAGCCTATTCCAAGAAAATGTGGTGACCCTGGACCGTGCTTAGTGTCTTGTTGTATTGGTGGATACACTTTTCATGATTGTATGTGTGACTTGGGAGCTTGTGTTAGCATCATGCCGCTTTCCATCTATGTGCGGTTGAATTTAGCTCCATTGAAGAAGTCGGGGGCGAGGTTTGCCTTAGCCGATAAAAGTGTGATCACAGTAATGGGAATAGCTGAAGATGTACTTGTGGCAATTAAGGATTTGGTTTTTCCGGTTGACTTTTACATCCTTGAGATGCCCCCAACGGAAGGTAGAAGCTCATCCTCCGTCCTACTTGGTAGACCTTTCCTCAAAACCTCCAAATTCAAGCTAGATGCCTTCACTGGTATATATTCCTTTGGAGTTGGAGACAAGACTATCAAGTTCAATTTAGAGGAAGCCATGAAACATCATCCCGAAGAACATTCTATGGTCCGATGCGACATAATTGATGAAGTGGTAGCGGAAGTACAAGAAGAAGATCATGACAAGTCGTGCTACCCCCCCGTTGAGGAGATAGATGACCAAGAGGATGAACTTAAAGAAGTTGCCAAGAATGAGTCCCATGAGCCTGATGAAAAGGAACCTCATCTTGAGGTAGCAAGTGAACTGAAACCCCTTCCCTCCCATCTGAAATATGCATTCCTAGAAAACAACTGTGGGTTTCCAGTTATTATTGCTAGTGAAATCTCAAGTGAAGAAGAGGGAAAACTCCTAGACGTTCTAAGAAAGTACAAGAAAGCGATAGGATGGAGCCTTGCGGATATTGTAGGGATTGACCCAAGATGGAGCCAAGCCGGTTCGGCAACTGCAAAGGAGGCTCAACCCAACCATCCTTGACGTAGTGAAGAAAGAAGTCACCCGACTACTGGATGCGGATATCATATACCCTATTTCCGACAGTGAGTGGGTGAGCCCGGTTCAAGTTGTTCCCAAGAAGTCGGGCATCACAACGGTCAAGAAGGAAGACGGAGAAATGGTCACTAAAAGAGTGCAAAATGCGTGGCGAGTATGTATTGACTACAGAAGATTGAATGCCGCCACACGGAAGGACCATTACCCCTTACCCTTCATCGATCAGATGCTAGACCGCTTGGCAGGTAAATCTCACTACTGTTTTCTTAATGGATTTACTGGATATTTTCAGATACATGTCCGTTTGGCACCTTTGCCTATAAAAGGATACCATTTGGACTATGTAACGCACCCGCCACTTTTCAGAGGTGCATGATGAGTGTCTTCTCCGATCTAATGGAGAATTGTCTAGAGGTTTTTATGGATGATTTCAACGTTTATGGTGTCTCATTTGATTGTTGTTTGGAGAGCTTGGCCAAGGTCCTAGCTAGATGTGTTGACACCAACCTTGTCTTAAATTTTGAAAAATGTCACTTTATGGTACGACAAGGTATAGTGTTAGGACATGTAGTATCTCATGAAGGCATTTCTGTAGACCCGGCCAAGGTCGATGTTATTACTACTTTGCCTCACCCCTCATCCGTGAGGGAAGTCCGCTCGTTTTTGGGACATGCAGGATTTTATAGGCGCTTCATCAAAACTTCAGCAAGATTGCTTTGCCACTGTCGCGCCTACTCTAAAAAGATGTGGATTTTGAGTTTGACAGTGAATGTGTAAAAGCTTTTGAAGAGTTGAGGAAAATTCTCACCATAGCACCGATTGTGCTAGGCCCCAACTGGACGTTGCCGTTTGAGATAATGTGCGATGCGTCAAACTATGCTGTGGGTGCCGCGCTTGCACAGCGTGAGGGTAAACTTCCTTATGTCATTGCTTACTCTTCTAAGACGCTAGATGCTGCACAATCCAACTATACCACTACCGAAAAAGAACTCTTAGCCATTATTCATGCCTTAGATAAATTCAGATCTTATTTGCTAGGTTCAAAGATAATGGTATACACAGATCATGCAGCTTTGAAGTATTTATTGACAAAGAATGAGTCAAAGCCTAGACTCATACGTTGAATCTTGCTTTTGCAAGAATTCGACATTGAGATTAGAGACCGGAGTGGATCTCAAAACCTGGTTGCTGATCATTTAAGCCGCATTGAGAATTTAAAAACTGATCCATTTCCGATCAATGACTCATTCCCATTGGAAAGTTTGCATGCTGTGTCAGCTAGTTTTCCTTGGTTTGCCCCAATGGCGAATTACTTGGTTACAAGAATCTTTCCTCCCAACTTTTCGAAAAATCAAAGGGACAAGTTGAGGAGTGATTCCAAATACTACATTTGGGATGACCCTCACTTGTGGAAGAGAGGTGTAGACCAAGTAATCCGAAGGTGTGTCCCAGAATCCGAATTTCAACCAATTCTGTAAGCTTGTCATTCGTCCGACTGTGGTGGCCACTTTAGCCCACAAAGGACCGCCAAAAAGGTGTTGGATTGCGGATTTCGGTGGCCAACCTTATTCAAGGATGCTAACCGGCTATGTCTGTCTTATCATCAGTGTCAAAAGTCAGGAAACACATCCCAAAGGGATGAAATGCCTCAGCAACCTATGTTGTTCTGTGAGATATTTGATGTGTGGGGCATTGACTTTATGGGACCGTTTCCTAACTCTAGTGGGTATCTGTACATTCTGTTAGCGGTTGACTACGTGTCAAAGTGGGTGGAGGCTGTACCTACCCGCCTTGACGACGCCAACACCGTTGTTTCTTTCATTAGGAATCATATTGTTTGCCGTTATGGGTCGCCACGAGCAATCGTGAGCAACCAAGGATCCCACTTTTGTAACTGGAAGGTAGAAGCATTGCTCAAGCGCTATGGAGTATCGCATAAGGTTGCTACTGCTTATCATCCGCAAACAAATGGGCAAGCAGAAGTTTCCAACCGGGAAATCAAGAGAATCTTGGAAAAAGTGGTCAATCCACAAAGAAAGGATTGGAGCCTCCGGCTAGGAGATGCACTATGGGCGTACAGAACGGCTTACAAGACTCCGATAGGGATGAGTCCCTTTCGGATCGTCTATGGTAAAGCATGCCACCTTCCGGTGGAAATTGAGCATCGAGCATATTGGGCGGTAAAGCAGTGCAACATGGATTTGGCCAAGGCGGGTGAAGCTAGGAAGTTACAATTAGAAGAGCTTGAGTGTTTGAGGAACGAATCATATGAGAATGCCCGAAATTACAAGGAGAAGACTAAGGCATTCCATGACCATCACATTCGGAAGAAGGACTTTAAGGAAGGAGATGAAGTCCTCCTCTACAACTCAAGGCTCCGATTTATGCCTGGCAAGCTCCGTTCTAGGTGGGAAGGACCTTTTAAGGTAAAAGAAATGAAGGCCTACGGAGTGGTGGAATTGTTTGATCCCAAAAAGTGAGGCAACTTTCAAGGTGAATGGGCATAGAGTGAAGAAATATCATGGTTGCAAACTTCCAAGGGAGCTAGAGGTGTACATATTGGAGGATGCACCAAGTAGAGATGAAGCTTGAGAAGAGGACCGTCCAACTTAAGGACGTAAAAGAAAAGTGCTTGGTGGGAGGCACCCCACCGTGGTAAGATCTTCCTTGTTTATACCATCTTGTAGTATCTTTAATTCCTTGAATTTTATGATCTTTTGATGATTGATTGAGTGCTTAGAGATGCTAGCTTTGTTGATTCTGTTAGATAGGTAGAATGTTCATTTAGATAGGTTGTGAAAGAGATAAAGAAAACACAAAATTTTTCTTTGAAAAAGAGCATCGACGCGCAAGCGCACATTGCGCGCGCGCCGGTTGCAAATTTCCATTTTCAGGCCAAAAACCCGAGAGTCAGGCTAACTTTGTGCCCAACTCGCGCCAGGCACCCACGCGTTCGCGTACATGCCGCCTGCGCGCAACATTGCCAGTTGACCATCGACGCACAAGCGCACAGTGCGCGCGCACGCCGATGGGGCTTTGTGGAGTCTTTGGTACATTTTCCAGAGTGTTATGCCACAATTGGGCCAACTTTGTGCCGAAGCCCACGCGTCCGCGAGTAGTGCGCGTCCGCGCCATCTCTCGAATACCACAAGCACGTGCCCGCGCATGGTGCGCGTCCGCGCGCATGCTTCCCTGGGTCACCCTGGTACAAAAACCAGATACTTGAGCAAGGTTTATGCCACTTTTGTGCCTGGGGCACAACTCCTCTCGCGCACACGCGCCACTGCCGCGCACGCACCCTCAGTTAGCACCTTCACGACGCGTCAGCGCATCTTGCGCGCGCGCGCCATCTGCGCGAATCAGTTTAATATTTCGCGCCGTTTCACTCCTTTCTCACTCACATTCTCCTCTTTTTCTTTCTTAGTTCACTCTTCCCCTCTCTTCATCATTTCTTTTCTCTCCTTCTTCTTCAACAACCCACCACCATTGTCTCCGACCACTCACCGGTGACAACCACCTTTTCTGGTGGTGCTACACGTCTCTTATTTCCTCTCTCATCTTCACAAAAGAAGATTCAACCTTGCTTTTTCATACTCTTCAAGGTTTAACTTCTTCCTTTCCTTTACTTCCACTTTCCTTTATGCTATTTCTTTTAATCAATTGCTTCTTGCTATCTTACTTAGTTTCTCTTTTGATTGTTAATGATATCTCTTGTTTTTGTTTGCTTATTTTCCCTATCTTTTCTTTGTTTATCCATGGATGTTGAACTTGAACTTAATTTGCATTACTAGATCTTTTGTCACGCTTTTACCATTGTGTGATGTTTATGTGGTGATTGATGTTCTATTTTGGGCTTTAGATTGGTTTAGTATTTCATAATTGCTCATTGCTTGATTATTGCACGCCAAGTGTTCGAGGAAATGCACAACTACCATTTTGGCTCATTTTAGTTTTACACTTTCAAATTGGTGCTCCCTCCTCATTCACTTGCTTCCTCTTCGATGCATTGAGTCTAATTTATGTGCTTAAGGTTCATACTTGCCAATCCCATATTAATTGAACATGACTTTCTTTTCCTAAGGATGCTTGAGACTACTCTTCTCATGCTTTTGCATGCCTTACCTTCTCTTGCATCACATGCCAAGTGATATAACCCCTGCATTCATATTCATCATGGGCATGACAAATCACTTGCATGTTTTCATCAATTTGTTTCTTGGGTTAATGTTTTCCTTCCTCCCCTTTCCTTTTAGGATGGCCACCAAAAAGGGCAAGGAGGTAGCTTCGAGGAAACCGGCCGCAAAAAGGGTGCTCCAAGGATCAAATTCAAAGGCGCGTTCTTCAATAGGAACCAAACCTTTATCAAAGAACGGAAAGACACCCGCTCCTATTGATGAGGATAACAAGGGCAAACCGGCACGAGACTCTTCAAGGTTCCCCAACCGCTTTTGTGAACTCAAGTTCCCTTCCATAGCCGTAAGGAACTATCATCCTGAGCATTTGCTCGCTCCGCCGGACAAGATTGCTCCTTAAGGATGCGAGTTTCTTTTGAGGAAACCAAGGGAAATCAACCTCTCTTGGGTGGAAGAATTTTACACTAACTACCATCTCTCCTCTCTTCGATCGGTGTATATGCGCTGGAAGCAAGTTTTAGTTTCAGAAGAGGCTATTCAGCAGGTGCTCAATGTTTTACCAGTGCCAATTGACATGGATGGATACCAAGAAGTCTTGCGTCAGCAAGTGGAGGCCCAAGAGTATCAATGCTCGCTCCCTCACTGTGGAAGCTAGAGCCTGGGCGCAGATCCTTTCCCACTATGTGCTACCTAGCACTCACAGGTCGTCCATCACAGCGGACCTTGCTTTGCTTGTCTGGTGTATCCTCACAGAGAAGCCGGTGAACATTCCATTTCTTGTCAAGCGAGCAATGAGTCAAGTTCACGACCAAGGTAACCTGCCATTTCCAGCTTTGGTATCTGACTTAGTTTCTACTGCGGGTGTTTCTTAGGAAGCCAAGGATAAGAAGATCATGGTTCCGGCTAAGGGCGATGTGGTCCCAAGCAGAAAATACCTATATCTTCCCATGAACAAACCAAGCCCCGACATGGCCCTGCCACTTCTTCTTCCTTCGAGCTCATCACCACCACCACTGAGATCCACAGATCAAAGGATAGAAGATCTTCACCGGAAGCTGGATAGGTATGAGCGGCGCAACCACCGCCGATACACCCACCTCAAGAAGCTTCTCAGTCGTGTTACCCCAAGCATGGAGGAACCTGAGATATTCACATCCACCTCGAACCCAAGCGATGAAAGTTCTGATGGAGGGGATAGTGAAGACTCTGGTCCCGGCCGTCCCTTGAGTATCATTCGTAGCACGGAGGACCGTGCTAATTTCTAAGTGTGGGGAGATCGTTTGACCGTTCTCCATGGGTAACACTCTCTTCTCTTCAATAACCATGGATTTATCTTTTGCATAGATGTTAGCATATTGCATGCGTAGTTAGTTTTTCTTGTAAATACCCTTGCATGATAGTTAGTTTTATAGAATTACTTGGTCAAAGCAATAACTTTCTCTCCAAGAAACTGTGTTCTGGGTGACCTACCAAATTTTTTAAAATTTTGCAGTGAACTTGCTTTAAGAATGTATTTTGGAACATAGTGATTGAGTTAAGAACACAAGCATGAAAGTTTTGAGCCTATTGCATGGTTACATCTTTTAACCATTATTTCCATTCTTATGTGCATATATCTCTCTCTATGAATGCGATCCTTGATTTGTCTAATTCTATATGTCCATTGCTTTGTGTATGAATGCATTTGCGTGATTGAGGCCATCATTTCAACAGTGACTTTTCCCAAATAGCCTTAACCCTTATATCTACCATTGCTAACCAATTTTGAGCCTTTGATAAACCCTCTTGTTCTTAAATGGAGCACGTCAACAACCCTAAGTGAAAAACCATGAATGTCCCTGAATTTGAATCCTTGATTAGCTTAGGTAAGTTAGGATGTGTATCATTCACATAGGAGGGGTATACTTTGGAAATTCAGGTAGATATATAGGCATGTATTTGTAGTGTAATTGAAAACTCTAGGATTTTAGGAACATACTCATGTGCTATATGATTACACCGTATGCATTGACACTTTGGCTCACTAAGAAACCCCAAGAAAAAGGGGATGTTGATAATGTCATATATTAAAAAAAAAAAAGAAATGAAAGGGGGTAAAAATACCCCAAGAAAAAGTAATAAAAACAATGCATATAGTAGGTGGACTGAAAAGAAGGCATGAGTATGCAAAAGGGTAGAAATTCAAGGGTAGCTAGGAATATATTGTAGTTGTATAGGTTGTTTTAGGTGTCTAGTGGGATCCGAGGTTGATCAAGGACTCAAATTTTAAACCCACTTAGCCATATACATCCTTACCTTCACCCTAGCCCCATTACAACCCATGAATAAGACCTCATGATACTTGTACGCATGCATTAAGTAATTGTCGATTGATTAGATGAAAGACAAATCTTGGAAAGCATGATTAGGAGGAGATTGAGTGACGAACCCTAGACACTTGAGCGAATAGAGCAGATACACTTCCAGTGAGGGTTCAATGCTCAATGCTTGTTCCCGGCCTTCACAAGCGTTCGCTTACCAAGTCATATGCACTCTTTAGTGATGTTCGGTTTGGTAGGATTCGTGAACTGCATACTATCTTCACCCTATATGATCACATGTATTCTTGAAGGATGGATTCAATTTTGACTAAGTAGGTAGATGACTTTACATTAGTTACATGCATCCGTTTAGATACTTAGCATTTCATAAACCCTTTCCCATCATAATCTTTGGTCTTTTTATTTTAAGCATGAGGGCATGCTTGGTTTAAGTGTGGGGAGATTTGATAAACCCCGATTTTGTGGTTTATCTTGTGCTTATTTTGCAGAATTTTATCAATATTTTTCACACTTATTCACAAGAAATGCATGGTTTTGTGTTCACTTCCCAATATTGCTCTATGATGAAAAACATGCTTATTTTACCTTAAAAATGCCATATTTTAATCCTCTTCTATTGTCATTCGATGCCGTGATATCTGTGTTGAGTAATTTCAGGAATTATAGGTTAGGAATGACTCAGAAGAGAGGGAGAAAGCATGTACAAAAAGGGAGGAACATGAAGAATTGAAGTCTTGGAAGCAGCAGCATTGGCGCGCCCGCGCACTCCACGCGCTCGCGTGGATGGAACTGACTAGAAGCGGCGCGTAAGGATGGACACATCCGCGCAGATTGGAAGATTTCTATCGACGCACACGCGCAACTGGCACACACGCGTGGATCACATAAGTAATCGGCGCGCGCGCATGCATGGCGCGCACGCGTGGGAAGCTGCACGTGATCTCATTAAGAGAAATCGTGCCTGGCAATTTTTGAGGCCAAGGAGGCCCAATTTCAAGCTATTTCTGCATGGAAAATACCCAAGGATGCTTAGGGGGAATAGGGGGATGACTCATTTGGAGACGAGGACATAATTTTGAGAGTTTCTTTGGTTCTTGGGTGATTCTAGAGAGAGAAACCCTTATTCCTCTCTAGATCTAGTTTCCATTTTGATTTTTCCTTGTTGATTTGTGAATTGGATTTTGTTAATTACAGTTTTAATTGTTCAATTTAATTTCCTTGCTATAATCTTGCTTACATCTAGTGATAGTTTTATGATTCTTGTCAATTGTTATTTTACCCATTTCATGAATGTTGTGAATCTTGTTTTGTTGATGTTACATTGATGATTTCTATGTTTAATCTTGTTGATTGTTTGATTGTATGTTGATCATTGTTAGTGGGTATTTGTAGAATTTAATTTAATTACTATTTTGAACATGTCTTTTGTTAGCGCTTACCAAGTGTTTGATGAATTGTTTACTTTGATTATGGAGTAGTTCTTCTCACTCTTGGCCTAGGTCAAGGGAATTGGGTAAACTTGAGTCATTGGGTCTAATGGATTTGATGATTTGGGAGCCCTGGGTGGTCAATTTGATACTCATTGACGCCAACCCACTACTAATCTAATTAGTAGGTAGGTTGGGACTTATAGGTTGATGTGGCCAGGGCCATATGACGTACTTCAAGTCTAGGAGTAGATATCACGTACTTAAGACTTGGGAGTAGACTTAATGAGCTTGGTTCCTCATAATTGTCAAGATGGAGTGTTGGACAATGATTGTGACCCCAATTTCCGTTTCTAGCCAAGAGTTGTTTTTATCATTCATATTTGAAAACCGATTTCCAATTTCACGTGTCTTAGTCATAGTTATTCGTTTAGCTTAAGGTAGAATTAAGTAGAATATTGCTTACTCATTGGAATTGCTTAGTTTTTGCTTACGTAGTTGAATTCGTTTATTGCAATTTAAGATTACTTGTTTGTTAAGTTTTCCATTTATTTTCATGCTCATAACTCTCGACCCCGGATTTCTAACCAATGTCGAAGCACATGTTTGCCCATTCTTCGTGAGACGACCCGAGGTTTGAATACTTCGGTTATTTCTATTGGGGTTGAACTTGTGACAACCAAATCCCTCTTCTAAATTTGACCCCTGAAGATTGTTGTTGGTAGGCTATACTCACAACGAGGTGATATTAAAGAAAAAAATCTTACCAATATAACATCCCTTGGTTGTGCACGTGTCAATAACATTCCGTGATACAGCATTTATTAGAGTATAGACTTTTAATTAGAACACCCCTATATATAGCTAGATAATAACTATATACATATATATACATATAACATCCCAGGCCTTGACTTGTTCATGAAGTCCCTAAGTTGGCACCCAGGCTAACCTAGACTCTATACTCACCTAGTCCCTCTAAACTACTAAAGCGAGGGAAAGTACGTTCTAAGTCTTCAAAATTCAAGTCAGGTGGAAAGTCATCAAAATGTAGAAAATCATCTATTACTCCTCTTCACGATCATACATTGCCATATGACATCTCACTGGTACTTCATCAAGTAGCCATATAATAGGAGTCTCATATGCAGCATTTAGGTTAACATTCACATACAAACGTGGTGTAGACATTGGCTAGTGTCACAGTATATACATATAAACAGATAACGGAGTTCACTCTAGACTCAGAAAACTACCTAGAGCGGAATTCACTTTGCGGAATGATCATCAACGAACTACGGAAGGGTACTCTTACTTCCATCTGAAGGGGGGAGGGAGAGAGAAGGGGTAAGAACTGGGGAGTTCATAGTAAGGCCGGGGTTATTAGTTAAGTTCATTAGTTTTGTGTTGTTGAGCAGACGAATAGCAAAATACCAAGAAGCAGTAAATAGAAGATATAGATAAATAGAGAAAATAGAGAAAACAGAAAGCAGAACACAAACAAAAGAATACACGAAAATAAAACACAAATACAAAGAATAAAACACAAATACCAAGTATGATGCATGTCTGTCCTATGCAGGCCATGAGCTCACATGTCGGTTTACACCCTACAGCCCGACATTACCTAGGAACAAGTCTTAGATATGGTTTTCCTTTGTGTCCTTAGTACATACATGTCGGTGGTAAGAATACCAGTCTTTTGAGTCTTTGTGGTAGAGGCTAGAACCAAAGGCGTAGCATTCTTTTATCCAGAAGATTCGACCTTGTTGTGGCGTTTGGAGTAGGATCACTAAGGAGAATAAACTGCAGGAGCTTCACCCTCAATCAGACTGGATCCGCACTAACCCTGGGGTTCAGATCTGAAGGAGTATTGGTGATTCCTTAAGAAAGGCGTTGATCACATACAGCCTACCATAGAAGAAATCATTCACAGTTGAATAAGACACTAAGACCGGATTGATCCAGAAGAACAAAGCATCTCCAAGCCTTAACCATCTTCATATCATTGCATTCACCATCAACTGAGTAACATTTTATTTATTTTCTTTTCATGCGAATTAAACAAACAAACAACTCTCCTATTCACCTTACTTAGATCTACAAGATAACCATAGCTTGCTTAAAATCACAATCTTCGTGGGATCGACCCTGACTCACACAGGTATTATTTGGACGATGCAGTGCACTTGCTTGTTCATTAGTGTGAAGTGTAATTCTGCACTACCAATAACTATTTGATTGAGACTGTTTATCGCCTATACAATCATCAAAACAACGTTGCAGGGAGATGATAACCATTTTATTGTAACATCATTTTGATGATTTTTTAGGAGCTAACCAATTCCAATCAAATGATTATCATTCACGTAGGACTGATAAAAGTTTAGGTCATAATGTTATGTTATACATAAGTGTTTTCTATTATCGTTTGCCAAAATTTCTCACAGAAAGGCTCATGCATCTAATGAAAAGGAAGGATAAAGGGCAGATTATCATTTTCAAATAATTAAGGTGTAAGTTGTCTAAATTGAAAAATGATAGGGATCAAAAGGTGGTTTTATTCTTATAGAAAAATGTTTTGTGAATGCAAATATCAAAAATTTGTTCGATCATGTTTTAGATTCATTTTCTTATTTTAATTGGTGTGACCATATATTTTGGTTACAATAATCCCTATTCTTGTTTCAGTTGACTTTTGGTAGGTAAGAATGCCACAAGCTTTATTGTCCTCTATTCTTTTAATTAAAAATTAACTTTTAGAAACAATAAAAATATAAATAAAATGATGACATAAATCATAATTCATGATTAAAAAAAGAATGAAAGAAAGTTATATATTGTGTTAATGGGCATCTTAATGATAACGGAAATGGGAATTTTATCGTGTTAACCGAGTTTGTCAGCATGGTATGTTGTCTAAACGTGTCATGTTTAGAGTATGACTCATGGAAGGAGAGGGGGTATGTGATACGGAAGAGAGAACGTGTGTGAATTTGAGGAAATGTATTCTGTTGTGTGTCCAACTTTTATTATTAGTAATGAATTAACTAATTAAGTTGTTAAGGTAGGTGAGTTATTAGGCCGTTTTTTATGGACTAGATGGGTTTTATTGTTTTGTAATGTAAAATGAATATGATCTAAATAGGAGCTGAAAATGCAAGTTGAAAAAAAAATCCTTTCAAAAATAATTGGAATAAAAAATGCTAAGAGTTTATTGTAGACAATCACTACCTGATGTGTATTGAGTTTGTGGGTTAAAGTAACGATTTAGGTGGTTAATATGTTGATTAAAAATGGGTGTGTTATGCAGATTTTTAGCAAATCTGGATCAGTTCGATATTTAGTAATCTGGAAGTGAAATCTACTCTTCTTTGTGAGTGTCTGTTTCAAGTTGTGCACCAAAAGTTCTATCTTGTAAAGAAAACTTGGAATGGAAAGGAAAAATTTAAGAAGACTAAAAAGAAACGAAATCAATAAGAAATCAAATATAACAAAATAGCTGCCTTGTACATCAATTAAACGTCTCTAACATGATCAAAAGTCATTGAATTCAAATACAATGCATAAATGGTGCGGATTTTCGAATATCACAACTTACCAGCAAGTGCACTGGGTCATACCAAGTAATAACTCAGGTGATTGAGTGTCTATCCCACGTGGATTAATGGACTGAGCAACAATAATTGAGTGATTAGGCTAGTCAGATAAGCTAAATTGAATCTTTTGTTTTCCAATTATCATAAAGCTATAATAAAGAGAAATCAAGAAAGCAAGTAATGAACGGTTGGTGAAAATGGTATGAGAAAACATTTAAGGCTTTAGTGGTGATTAATTTTCTGGATTAATTATTCTTATCAGCTACTTTAATCATGCAAAGGTTTAATTCATGGCAAACTTTAATTGATTAAACTCTAATTCCTTAGTAATTTAATCTCCTCAAACCTAGTCAACCTCTAATTCCTTGGTTATTTAATTTCAATTAGAGAATTAAGTCCAATTCTAGTTTATGAACCACACAAACCCTAAATACCCAAAGATAAGATGGTTATATGTCATGTATCACGTTAAGTCCAGGTAGTTTGAGGGTTATGAGGAATTGATTTCAAGCTATTGTTCAAGTGATTTAACTTTTTCCAAGATTCAACAAGAATTCAATTAAAAAGAGTTACATTCCAATATACTCTAATCCCTAGGAAAAAGAACGAAAATAATCCTTACATTTAAACAAAAGAATTAATTAAGAGTACAATGACAATAACATTAATCCATCAAAATAAACAGAGCTTCTAACTTTAACAGTGGATATTTAGTTGCTTATGATTCAGAGAAAAACCTAAAGCAAAAGTATGAAAGTGCGGAATAAGGAAGAAGAAGAGAAGAGTGCCCGAAGGGCTGAATGCTTTCTCCTTTTATATCTAATCCTAATTGATTTGAAATTAAAATTCTAAACCCTCAAAATTTTGTTTTATTTTAAATAAAATAAAAAACTAAAAGCTAAACAAAGCCTTTCGTGTAAGTTGAAGACGCGCTAGTGGCGCCAAACACCAGGCTCAGCATGTAGCGCCGCTGGACAGAATGCGAATCTGGTGTTACTAGCCTCCTGGTGCTAAATACCAAGTAGTGGCTTTTAGCGCCACTAGCGACATCCTTGGCACGAGTTATGAAGCTCCTGGCACTAGACGCCGGGTCGTGGCATTTAACGCCACCTTCACAGAATGCTTACACACTTTACGAGGCTTGTAGCGCTAAACGTCAAGTTGCGGCATTTAGCGCCAGCTTGACAGCATCAAAATTCTTCAGTTATTTCTCTGCACAAACTCTGAGAGAGATTAGAATGTCTCTGGAGATGTGAAATTGCAAGAAAACATAAGTGAAATGTAAAGACTATGGAAGAAACCTTACAGAAAAGTAAACTCTGAGTAAGATCAGAATGTCTTTGGGGATGTGAAATTGTAAGAGTGCTTTCTGGATAAGAATTCTAACCTTTATTACTTCCAAACTTTGTCTATTTATAGCCCCTTTTAACCAATCATATCATCACATGCTCCATATTTGAGAAAACTAAATGTAAGTATTTTCGCCACATAAATGATCTAACAAACGTCTTAAACTGCCTTAATTACTGATGCATGAAAACTTATCTCTCAACAAGTTTCCCTCGACAAGTATACCGAATTGTCATCAAGTAAAAACTCACAATAGAGTGAGGTCGAATCCCACAGGAATTGATTGGTTGAGCGACTTTAATTAGAGGATTGTTCTAGTTGAACTGAGCAAAATTTGGATTGAGAATTGTAGGAATTTCAATTGGCAAAAAATGTAAATAGCAAGAATGCAAACTACAGAGTGTAAATGGCAGAAATTAAATTGCAGAAAGTAAACTGCAGAAAATTAAATTGCAGAAACTTAAATTGCAAGAAATTAGATTGTAGAAATTTAAATGGGATTGGGAATGATTGAGCATAAATGCAAACAGAATTTAAAGAGAATGGGTAAGATCAGAAGTGGGGAAACTCATTGGGCTTAGGAGATGTTGTATTCTCTGGATCAAGTTCATTCTCATCTCTTCCTCAATCAATGCATTCATTGATTTCTTGGCAATCTTAGGTGATTGGATTCCAATTCCTTGGCAATCCAATCTCTCTAAGCTTGAACAATTGCCCAATTCCTTGATCTAATTGCTCATGGGAAGAGATGAAGTATGGTCACTGGTTATACCACATGCTTTTCTAGATCAAAGTATTGGTAGGATTACATGTCACGGTATCCATCCAACCCCCAACCCAGTCCAACATGAGAAAGCATTTCTAGCATGAATTCCTCATTCATCTTCCAAGGTTCAGATGAAATTCAAGTATGAGTAGATTTTTTTCAAGGCAACTACTCAATTTAATGAAGACCGAAAGCTTTCTAGCAAATCAAGAGAAAAGAAAGAGGAAGAAGAATGAAAACTATAATTGATCAATTGAATTACAACAGAGCTCCCTAACCCAATGAAGAGGGGTTTAGTTGTTCATAGCTTTGGGAATGGAAATTGAAATTAAAAAGTGTATTGAAAGTAACTGAATTACAGAAAGTAACTCTCTTCTATTTATACAGTTTCTTTCTTTAGTATTCAAGTCTTTGGATTGGGCTTTTGCCCTCTGTTGAAGCAAGTCAAAGTGGCTCTCAATGATGTTGAAGAGGGGCTTTTGTAAACTAACTTTTTGCATTCTGCATGGTGCTCAATTGTATTGTTGCCAGTATCAACGATGGTGATCAACGTTTATGGGCAAATGTTGAGTTAAACATTCCTTTGAAAAAGGAATGAGCGTTGGAGGTAACGTTTGACTCAACGTTGGCTGTACCAGTAAAAACAGCATTTTGCGCGTGTGCGCCGCTCACGCGTTTGCGAGATTGGCTAAAAGTTTCTTCCACACGTACACGTCATCAACGTGTACGCGTCGCAACATGTTTTCCAACTCCAAACTTTGAGATTCTTATCGAGGGCGTTGGAGGTAACGTTGGACTCAACATTAGTGCACCAACGCTCTCTTGGTCACGCGTACGCGTCGCCCACCCGTACGCGTCAAAAAAGCATTTGGCGCGTATGTGTCGCTCACGCGTTTGCGAGTTTGTTGAAAATGCATGTTCACGCCTACGCGTCATTGACGCGTACACGTCACTGCAAATTTCCCAACTCTAGATTTTTGAAAACTCATCGCAGACGTTGGACCCAACGTTGGTTCACCAACGTTGCCTCCAACGTTGGCCTTGTCACACGTGCGCAACACCCACGCGTACACGTGGAGTGTCAATTTCCACGGTCACGCGTGCGCGTCGCAGCCAATTTTTCCAGCTCTGGAAATGAAAATTTATCAAAGACGTTGGAGGTAACGTTGGTTCACCAACGTTCTGTTTAACGTTGGCACCAAAAATTGCAGAATGTTGCCAGCAACGTTGGTGAGCCAACTTTTGCCACCAACATTGCATTTGACCCTTTTCCTTCAACATTTGAGGCAACGATGGTGAGCCAACTTTGGGCATCAACGTTGCTTCATCTTCTCCTTTCTATGGCCTTTGCTTGCTTGCCATTCCTCAGCTTCATTCCATACTTCTTCCTTGCTTCTCTTCACCTATCACCATCCAACATATGCACCAAAGCTTTGCTAGATTCACAAGAATTTGCATCATTCTTAACAAACAAGTTAATATAGCATAAATCTTATAAAAATTCATCAATTTAACCATGTTTGAATGAATCAAGGTATGCATAAAACTTCGATCTGATTACTTACTTATTACTCAAGAATGTGCATAAAACCTAATGAAAACAAATGAAAAAGGCTAGTAAAACTAGCCTAAGATGCCTTGGCATCAATTACTAGCCTCTCTATTGCTTTAATAATGGAATTCTGTCCTTGACATGCACTTTCGATCAATCCGCCTTGCTCATCGGTGACCTTTCTTCGATGAGCTCGAGGACGTGTTCGACAGAGTCTAAACAAATATTTTTGATATATTCTTTACCAATTTAAATTATTTTGAACCAATAATTTCTCTCCTTGAATCGACGACTTCTAGCTTAAAAACCGAATAGGTCTATCGATTTGACAAGTTTCCTTTGTCCCGTTTAATTTAAATAAATCGAAGAAAACAATATTTAACGCCAAAATGTTTGGAATTCGTAACTGACACCAAATTTGGAAAATTACTCTACCTATCACATCCATTAAATGCGCATCCCATCAAGCAGACTTCCATATTAAATTCAGATGTTTAACTTTTCCAAAAACATCTTCGTTTCACACTCATCCTTTCCTAAAATAGTACCAGTTCATCTTTTTCATTCCACCTTTGCAAACAAATAATCTTTTTCTCTCTCAGATTCTTCACTTTTCATTAGACACAAAGCCTAAAAATTTTGTTTTATTTAAAATAAAATAAAAATTAAAAGCTAAACAAAGCCTTCCATGTAAGTTGAAGATGCGCTACTGGCACTAAATGCTAAGCTCGGCGCCAGGCGTTTAGCGTCGCTGGACAAAAAGCAAGTCTGGTGTTACCTGGCATTTAGCGCCACTAGCATACATCCTTGGCATGACTTACGAAGCTCCTGGCGCTAGACGTTGGGTCGTGGCATTTGGCACCACCTTCACAGAATGCTTGCACACCTTACGAGGCTTGTGGCGCTAAATATTGAGTCGTGGCGTTTAGCACCAGCTTGACAGCATCAAAAGTTTTCCTTTTTTTCTCTGCACGAACTTTACCTGAAATAACCAGAACAACAGTGTGCATCAAAGTAGCATCCAAACTTCAGATCTCAAGCTTATGAAAATGCCAAGATTTATAAGGAGAAAACAAAGAAATGGCATCATCAAAAGCTAGCAAGAAGAGAGTTTATAGAAGGTCAAAAAGTGTTGTTGTACAACTCAAGGCTCTAGTTCTTCCCAGGAAAGCTAAAGTCAAGATGATCTGGACCCTTCTCAATCTTCAAGGCCTCTCCCTATGGTCATGTAGAGCTTATGGAGGACAAGACACAGAAGACTTTCACTGTCAATGGCCATTGACTTAAGCATTATTTGGGAGATTCATTTGATGAGCAAAGAGTGAACTATAACCTCAGCCAAGGAGGAAGAATCGTCAAGCTTGTGATGTTAAAGAAGTGCTAGTTGAGAGGCACCCCAACACTCATATCCTCTCAATTTCATCCTTTCTAGTGTAGTTATGTTTAGTCACTTAGGTTGTTTAATTTTCATTTTCATTGTTAGTTAATTAGTTGATAGTTTTCTGGATCTAAGTTTCAAAGGTTCTTTGGTTACTAGAAGTGTAAAGTTGCATGTTACACTAATTGAGGTTGATTAGTTGGGTTGAGAAACTAGCTAAAAAGCTAAGTTTGGTTTGGCAACTAACCCACTTAATTTGAGCTTACATAAAAACAATTGGATTAATCTTTGGATTAAGCCCAAAATTAAGCTTGGTGTGGCCACCATCATAAGAGATTCATGCGTGTAGCCCATTTGAGTTATGTTTGAAAGCAAATTAGTACCTTGGTGGGTGCATAAATGGCCACTTTATTGTGTACATATGGATTGGAAGTGGAAGGGTATGAAAGAATTAAATTCATTCCACCCATAATGTACACAATAAAGTCCAATCATGAGACTAATTACTATATGCAATGAATTTAAGTTTGGTGTCCAAAGGGCACGCATTAATTGCCTTTTAATTGGAGGAATATGAAGCAATTTTCCTGAAGGATTCAACTGGGAATAAATGCAAGGAAATATCCACCAAATGCAAGGAGATATCAACCACTTGAGAGAGGATGTAAGCCAACTGAGGGAGCAACAAAAGCAATGGGACCAAATGCAAGAAAGTATTCAGCAACTCCAAGGGAGCATGGAGTACATGAAAGAACAACAAGGCCAATTCCACTGGGGAGAGATGCAAGGGAGCCTCAACAAAATCATGGAGCAACAACAAGTGCAACAGAGGAACCTTTTCGAATTTAGGGCCCTCTATGAGGCTAGGACTATGTCAAGAAGACAATATGACTGCTATGCACAAGCAAAAATAAATCACTTATGGAATGCAGTAGCCAATATGAACCCCACTTATCCAACATTCATGCAAAAGATGGAAGAACTCAGCACAAGGCAGGAGGAAATTGTGGACAAACACATAGAGAGCAAAAGGAATTACATGAGGAGGTTAGGCTTTTGGAAGCCAAAAGATATCTCGGCACAAGAAGGAGCATCCAAGAAGAAAGATGGTGATGAGTCATCCTCCAAGAAAAAGGACAAAGGAAAAGGGCCTATGAAGTGAAACTGCTCCAAGAATCAAAGTTTGTTGAGTCCCATGGTTAAAAATTTCAATTCTAAATCTCTGTTTAATAGTTGTGTGGTTATCTAGTTTTTGTTTAGATTCTTTATGTTTGAAGTCTTTTTATGAGTCCTTTATGTTTATGGTTTTAATATTGAGAAAGAATATGTGTTTGTGTCAAGTATGATTACAATCAATAAAAGTAGTTTGTATTCATAAGAGTCAATGATAAGTTGTTGCAAAAACAAGAGTAAAGAGACTAAAAAAAAGTGAGATAATTCAATACTAAGAGATGAGGAACCAAGTATGGAACCATGAATGAATGATTGGAAGTGAATAGACCATAATAAACAACTCGACTTAGGCGATATAACAAGTAGATGCTAACGATGACCCTTGAATATCCATAGAACCAAGATGTAGTAAGTAAAAGACCCAAAGCTCTGAGCATCATCTACTAGGATAAAAGAAAAGAAACAAATAGCTCAAAGAGCCAAAGATCCTAGTAGATGCTTGTGGTGAAGATGTGTCAAGAAGAGAGACCTGAGCAAGTAAATTCTTAGGGGTCTTTCAACACCTAGTACCCTAAAACTAACTGGATTGGGAGTGCTTATTGAAAGCTTAATCTAAAGGGTCGTCTTAAGACAAAACACTTAAAGTCATGTTCAATAAAAACAAAAGAGAAGTGAAAAGAAAAGAACAATCAAAAGAAGGAAAATAAGTCTTACTAATTCTAGGTGACAATCAATAGAAAGGGCTCCTAAGGCAAGCACTTAAAAAGAATCTTCAAGGGTCTAGGAGTACATTGTGATATGAAGATAATAAGGTTCGTGCATGAATTGATACTTAACCCTTATCTTTAGTCATGGATATATTCTATTCAAGGTTAAGTCTCAATCCATTGAAAGTAACTTACATTGATTTGCTTGGGGACAAGAAAAGCTTAAGTTTGGCGTTGTGATGAATTGCATCAGCTACTTCTTTTTCTACTCAAAAAGGGCCATAAAAATAGTGGAATCTCATTAATTTCATGAACTAACTAATAAATATTGTGGTTCATTGCTTTGAAATGAGTTTTGTTGAATTTCAGGTAAAAAGAGCCACAAAAGAAGAAGGAAACAAGAAAGAAAAGCTGGGCGTGCCACTTGGTGCAAACGCCAACAAAATGCATGGCATGCCATACCAGCCAAAGGTCGCGGCACGCCAGTTATCAAGTCCAGAGAAGAAGTCCATCAAGCTTACTATGGGCGTGGCACGCCAAGGAGATGAAGCACAATGGGCGTGGCACCCAAGGGTAGGCGTGGCACGCCAGTTATGAAGTCCAGAGAAGGGACAATGAGCTTCACTATGGACAAGGCACGTCAGGGCCAGGTGTGGCATGCCAACTATACTTTCCAGAGAGCACAATTGATGACACACAAATCTTGGCATGGCACGCCAACGTTGTTCGTGTCTAGGGCGTGCCACTTGAGCTCTAGGTATGGCACGCCAAGCTTGAAGGGTTCTATACCACAATAATCGTGCCACTTGGGATCAAGGGCATGGCACACCAGTTCAACTATCCAGAGATAGATGGAAGGTTCAAAAACACTGGGCGTGCCACTTGAGCTCGAAGACGTGGCACGCCAACCTTGCATATACCCTGGGCATGCCACTTGAGCTCGAAAGTGTGGCACGCCAGTACAAGCTTACAAGGAAGAAGAAAACTAGGTGTGCCACTTGAGCTCGAAGGCGTGGCATGCCAGCACAAGCTTACAAGGAAGAAGAAGAATAGGCGTGCCACTTGAGCTTGAAGGCGTGGCACGCCAGCACAAGCTTACAAGGAAGAAGAAAACTGGGCGTGCCACTTGGGAGTTAAGGCGTGGCACGCCAAGACAAGATAACCATGTGCGTGCCACTTGAATGCTGGGTATAGCACGCCAGTTTCTGGACCAGAGGGACTCATTCATGCACTATCAAAGGCGTGGCACGCTGGAGTTACTTTCTAGAAAGGAGGAGTGAAGTCTCCATCAAGGGCGTGGCATGCCACCTACTGGGCGTGGCACGCTAGTGTCATTTTCCAGAGAAGAAAGAGGAAGCCTCATCATGGGCGTGGCACTCCAGCTACTGGGCGTGGCACGCTAGTATCATTTTACAAAGGGCGTCGCACACCAGACCTGGGCGTGCCACGCTAGTTCAAAAATCCAGAGAGGAAGGAGCAAAGGAAAGACCCTCGGTGTGCCACTTCAGTTTGAAAGCGTGGCATGCCAGGCTAGCTGTATGAGAAGGGCGTGCCACTTGGGAAGCCAGGCATGACACGCCAAGCCAAGCTGATGAGCTAGACGTGGCATGCCGACCACACGCCAAGCACACGCTAGGCACCTAACCCATTTTATTAGTTTTTCTCTTTTATTTCAAGTGTAATTTTCCTTCCTTTTTCGTAATTTTCCTTCCTTTTTCGTAATTTTCCTTTTCTATTAGTAGGAGTAGTGTAAATATCCCTTGAGAGTACTGAAAAAGAGGATTGGCTAGTTAGTTTTGGGGTTGATTGGTTAAGTTTTAGTTTTACTTTGCTTCATTTCTTCCATCTCTTGTTCTTTTCTCTTAGCTATGACTAGCTAAACTCCTTCTCATTGGGAGAGAGAGCTCTGTTGTACTTGATGGATTAATGATAGTGAATTTCTTCTTCTCTTCATCTTCTCTTTAATTTGCGAGAAAAAATTTTGTTTTTTATTCTAGTGTTCAATCATCTTGGAAAAGAGGTTGAATGCAAAATGGGTTTCATAGGAACCTTGGAAAATGAAACATGAAACCATGTTTGAAATCCCTTTTCACACTTGAGTAGATCTAGGTTTTGGGATTGGATATGGTGACATGAAATCCACCCACTATTTGGATCTATGAGGATGTGTGGTATAATCAGGGACCAAGCATATATCTCTTCATGAGCAATTAGACCAAGGAATTGTCTGATTATCAAGATTTGAGAGATTGAATCACTAAGGGATTAGGGTTCAATCAATCGTGATTGCCAAGAGGTCAATGAGTTGCATGATTGAAGATGAGATGAGATGAATTTAATCCAAAGAGAGCAACATCTTCTAATCCCAAAGAATCCCCCTTATTTTTATCTTCCCTATTCTTTATAGCTTTCTTAAATTTCTGCTATTCCTTATTCCCATTTACAATTCAGTCATTTATGTTTCAGTTCTTTACCTTCTTGCAATTTACTTTTCTGCATTTTATTGCTTTCCTTTAGTTTTAAGTCATTTACAATTCTACTATTTAGATTTTTGCACTCAATAATCTCTTCATTGATTAGCTTAACTAAACTCACTCATTAACTAAAGTTGCTCAAACAATCAATCTCTACGGGATTTGACCCCACTCTATTGTGGGTTAATACTTGACGATAATTTGGTGCGCTTGCCAAAGAACGGATTCATTTTATATGGGGAGTGAATTCCGGTCATCACATGCCCTCAGCAAAGTCCTCATCCTTCTCTTCAGGAAGGTATAGCTGGCGTTCCACGCCCAGTAGTGGCGTGCCATGCCCTTGTTACATTCTTCATCCTTCTTCTCTGGTTACTTGAACTGGCGAGTCATGCCCAGGTCTGTCATGCCACACCTTCAGTAAGGCCTGTATTCTCTTTTCTAGTTTCTTGAACAGGCGTGCGACCCATTCAGTAAGGCCTTCATTCTCTTCTCGGGAAGGTTGGTACACAAAATTGTGATCTCAACGGTGCCAAAAACTTGGTACGCACGATTGTAATCTCAACTCATTTTCACAACTCCACACAACTAACCAGCAAGTGCACTGGGTCATCCAAGTAATAAACCTTACGTGAGTAAGGGTCGATCCTACGGAGATTGTTGGCTTGAAGCAAGCTATGGTCATCTTGCAAATCTTAGTCAGGAAGATTCAATTGGTTATGAGGTTTTGATAATTAAAAGATAAATAGAACATAAAATAAGATAGAGATACATATGTAATTCATTGGTGAGAATTTCAGACAAGCGTATGGAGATGCTTTGCTCCTTCTGAATCTCTGCTTTCCTACTGCCTTCATTCAATCATTCATACTCCTTTCTATGGCAAGCTATATGTTGGGGAATCACCGTTGTCAATGGCTACCATCCGATCTCTCAGTGAAAATGGTCCAAATGCACTGTCACCATATGGCTAATCATCTGTCGGTTCTCACTCATGTTGGAATAGGATCCATTGATCCTTTTGCGTCTGTCACTACGCCCAACACTCGCGAGTTTGAAGCTCGTCACAGTCATCCCATCCCAGATCCTACTCGGAATACCACAGACAAGGTTTAGACTTTCCGGATCTCAAGAATGCTGCCAATTGATTCTAGCTTATACCACGAAGACTCTGATCTCGAGGCTAAGAGATATGCATTCAAGCTCTTTTTCATGTAGAATGGAAGTAGTTGTCAAGCACGCGTTCATAGGTGAGAATGGTGATGAGTGTCACATAATCATCACATTCATCATTTTCTTGGGTGCGAATTAATATCTTAGAATAAGAATAAGCTTGAATTGAATAGAAAAACAATAGTACTTTGCATTAATTCATGAGGAACAGCAGAGCTCCGCACCTTAATCTATGGGGTGTAGAAACTCTACCGTAGAAAATACATAAGTGAAAGGTTTAGGCATGGCCGTAAGGCCAGCCTCCATGGTCTAAGGTCTAAGGACTAAACGTCTAAAGATGGTCAAAATATATAAAATAAATCTTTAAAATTAGTTTTTATACTAAATTAGTAGCTAGGGTTAATAGAAACGAGTAAATGATGCATAAATCCTCTTCCAGGCCCACCTGGTGTGTGCTTCGGCTGAGCATTGAAGCTTTCACATGTAGAGACTCTTCTTGGAGTTAAACGCCAGCTTTGGTGCCAGTTTGGGCGTTTAACTCCAGCTTGTAACTCAGTTTTGGCATTTAACGCCAGAATAGGGCAGGAAGTTGGCGTTTAAACACCAGTTTGCGTCGTCAAAACTCAGGCAAAGTATGAACTATTATATATTGCTGGAAAGCCCCGGAATGTCTACTTTCCAACGCAATTGAGAGCGCGCCAATTGGGTTTCTTTAGCTCCAGAAAATCTATTTCGAGTGTAGGGAGGTCAGATTCCAACAGCATCTGCAGTCCTTTTTCAGCCTCTAAACCAGATTTTTGCTCAGATCCCTCAATTTTAGCCAAAAAATACCTGAAATCACAGAAAAATACACAAACTCATAGTAAAGTCCCAAAATGTGAATTTTGCTTGAAAACTAATAAAAATATACTAAAAAGTAGCTAGATCCTACTAAAAACTACCTAAAAATAATGCCAAAAAGCGTATAAATTATCCGCTCATCACAACACCAAACTTAAATTGTTGCTTGTCCCCAAGCAACTGAAAATCAAATAGGATAAAAAGAAGAGAATATACTATAAGTTCTAAAATATCAATGAAACTTAGCTCCAATTAGATGAGTGGGACTAGTAGTTTTTTGCCTTTGAACAGCTTTGGCATCTCACTTTATCCTTTGAAGTTCAGAATGATTGGAATCTATAGGAATTCAGAATTTAGATAGTGTTATTGATTCTCCTAGTTCAGTATGTTGATTCTTGAACACAGCTACTTTATGAGTCTTGGTCGTGGCCCTAAGCACTTTGTTTTCCAGTATTACCACCGGATACATAAATGCCACAGATACATAGCTGGGTTAACCTTTTCAGATTGTAACTCAGCTTTGCTATAGTCCACAGTTAGAGGTGTCCAGGATTCTTAAGCACACTCTCTTTGCTTTGGATCACGACTTTAACCGCTCAGTCTCAAGCTCTTCACTTGACACCTTCACGCTACAAGCACATGGTTAGGGACAGCTTGGTTTAGCCGCTTAGGCCAGGATTTTATTCCTTTGGGCCCTCCTATCCATTAATGCTCAAAGTCTTGGATCCTTTTTACCCTTGCCTTTTAGTTTAAAGGGTTACTGGCTTTTTGCTCTTGCCTTTTGGTTTAAAGAGCTTTTGGCTTTTTCTGCTTGCTTTTTCTTTTTCTTTCCTTTTTTTTTTAATTTTTGCAAGCTTTGTTCTTCACTGCTTTTTCTTGCTTCAAGAATCAATTTTATGATTTTTCAGATTATCAATAACATTCCTCCTTTTTCATTATTCTTTCAAGAGCCAACAATTTTAACATTCATAAACTTCATTATAAAAAATATGCACTGTTCAAGCATTCATTCAGAAAGCAGAAAGTATTGTCACCACATCAAAATAATTAAACTAATCTCAAGGATGAATTCGAAATTCATGTACTTCTTGTTCTGTTGTAATTAAAGCATTTTTCATTTAAGAAAGGTGATAGATTCATAGGACATTCAAAGCTTTAAGACATAGACACTTAAACACTAATGATCATGTAATAAAGACACAAACATGAATAAACATAGAGCATAGTAAACGAAAAACAGAAAAATAAAGAACAAAGAAATTAAAGAATGGGTCCACCTTAGTGATGGCGGCTAGTTCTTCATCTTGAAGATCTTATGGAGTGCTTTAGCTCCTCAATGTCTCTTCCTTGCCTTTGTTGCTCCTCCCTCATAGCTCTTTGATCTTCTCTAATTTTATGGAGGAGGATAGAATGATCTTGGTGCTCCTCCCTTAGTTATCCCATGTTGGAACTCAATTCTCCTAGGGAGGTGTTAATTTGCTCCCAATAGTTTTGTGAAGGAAAGTGCATCCCTTGAGGCATCTCATGGATTTCATGATGAGGAATTTCCTCATGCTCTTGTTGAGGTCTATGAGTGGGCTCTCTTGTTTGCTCCATCCTCTTTTTAGTGATGGGCTTGTCCTCTTCAATGAGGATGTCTCCCTCTATGACAATCCCAGCCGAATTGCAGAGGTGACAAATGAGGTGAGAAAAGGCTAACCTTGCCAAAGTGGAGGACTTGTCAGCCACCTTGTAGAGTTCTTGAGGTATAATCTCATTAACATTCTACTTCCTCCCCAAAAAATCTTACTATGGATCATGATGGCCCGATCCATAGTTACTTCGGATCGGTTGCTAGTAGGAATGATAGAGCGTTGGATGAAATCCAACCATCCTCTAGCCACAGGCTTAAGGTCATGCCTTCTCAACTGAACCGGCTTGCCTCTTGAGTCAATTTTTAATTGAGCTCCTTCCACACATATGTCCATGAGGACTTAGTCCAACCTTTGATCAAAGTTGACCCTTCTAGTGTAGGGGCATGCGTTTTCTTGCATCATTGGCAAGTTGAACGCCAACCTTACATTTTCCGAACTGAAATCTAAGTACTTCCCCCGAACCATTGTAAGCCAATTCTTTGGATTCGGGTTCATACTTTGATCATGGTTCCTAGTGGTCCATGCGTTTGCATAGAACTCTTGAACCATTAAGATTCTGACTTGTTGAATAGGATTGGAGAGAACTTCCCATCCTCTTCTTCTAATCTCATGTCGGATCTCCAGATGCTCACTCCTTTTGTGCTTGAAAGGGACCTCAAGGATCACCTTCTTATTGGCCACAACTTCATAGAAGTGGTCTTGATGGACCTTTGAGATGAATCTCTCTATCTCCCATGACTCGGAGGTGGAAGCTTTTGCCATTTCTTTCCTTTTTCTAGAGGTTTCTCCAGCTTTAGATGCCATAAATGGTTATGGAAAAACAAAAAGTGATGCTTTTACCACACCAAACTTAAAGTGTTTGCTCGTCCTCGAGTAAAGAAGAAATAATGGAAGATAAGAAGAAGAAAATGAAGGAGATGGAGGGTGAAGGTGAGTTCGGCCAAGGGGGTATAAGGTGTTTGTGATGTGTGAAATTGAAGGAGGAATGAGGGGTATATATAGGGGTGGGGGGAGGGTTAGGTTCGTGTATTTGGGGATAGGTTTGGGAGGGAAAAAGGGTTTTGAATTTGAAGGTAGATGAGGTTTTGGGGGAGAGTGAATGAGGTGATTGGTGAAGGGTATTTGGGGAAGAGTGTTATGAAAAGGTGTGTGGAAGAGAGAAGAGGAGGTGGGGTAGGTGGGGATCCTGTGGGGTCCACAGATCCTGAGGGGTTAAGGACTTAGCATCCCTGCTCCATTTAGGCGTGCAAAAACACCCTTAGAGTGCACTTCTGGCGTTAAACGCCAGATTGCTGCTTGTTTCTCACGTTTAACGCCAGCTTTTCTCCCTTTCTTGGCGTTTAACGCCAAGTTGGTGCTTGTTTATGGCGTTTAACGCTAGCTTTTTACCCTGTTCTGGCGTTAAACGTCAGTTTGGTGCCTGTTTCTGGCGTTAAACGCCCAGAATGGTGCCAGACTGGGCATTTAACGCCCATTCTGCTACTCTTACTGGCGTTTAAACACCAGTAAGCTCTTCCTCCAGGGTGAGCTCTTTTTATATACTATTTTTCATTCTGTTTTTGATTTTTTAATTGTTTTTGTGACTTCACATGATCATCAACCAACAGAAAACATAAAATAACAATGGAAAATAAATAGATATAATTAAATAACATTGGGTTGCCTCCCAATAAGCACTTCTTTAATGTCAATAGCTTGACAGTGAGCTCTCATGGAGCCTCACAAATAATCAGAGCAGGGTTGGGGCCTCTCAACACCAAACTTAGAGTTTTGTTGTGGCCTCCCAATACCAAACTTAGAGTTCGAATGTGGGGGTTTTGTTTGACTCTGTATTGAGAGAAGCTTTTCATGCTTCCTCGCCATGGTTACGAAAGGAGAACCTTAAGTCTTGAATACAAGGTAGTCCTCATTCAACTGAAGGACCAACTCTCCTCTGTCAACATCAATCACAGCTTTTACTGTGGCTAGGAAGGGTCTGCTAAGGATGATGGATTCATCCTCATCCTTCCCAGTGTCTAGGATTATGAAATCAGCAGGGATGTAAAGGCCTTCAACCTTCACTAGCACATCCTCTACTAGTCCATAAGCCTATTTCATTGATTTGTCTACCATCTCTAGTGAGATTCTTGTAGCTTGTACCTCAAAGATTCCCAGTTTCTCCATTACAGAGAGTGACATGAGGTTTATCCGTGACCCCAGGTCACATAGAGCCTTCTCAAAGGTCATGGTGCCTATGGTACAAGGTATGAAGAATTTTCTGGGATCCGGTTTCTTCTGAGGTAATGTCTGCCTCATTAATGCATTCAGTTCATTGGTGAACAAGGGGGGTTGATCCTCCCAAGTCTCAGTACCAAATAACTTGGCATTCAGCTTCATGATTGCTCCTAGATATTTAGTAACTTGCTCTTCAGTGGTGTCTTCATCCTCTTTAGAGGAAGAATATTCATCAGAGCTCATGAATGGCAGAAGGAAGTTCAATGGAATCTCTATGGTCTCTGTATGAGCCTCAGATTCCTTTGGTTCCTCAAAGGGAAACTCCTTTCTGTCCAGAGGACGTCCCATGAGACTTTTCTCACTGGGACTTACGTCCTCCTTACTCTCTCCAGGTTCGGCCATGTTGGTCATGGTTATGGCCTTGCACTATCTCTTGGGATTTTTTTCTGTATTGCTTGGGAGAGTACTGGGAGGAGTTTCAGTAATCTTCTTACTCAGCTGACCCACCTGTGCCTCCAAATTTCTAATGGAGGACCTTGTTTCATTCATGAAACTTAGTATGGTTTTGGATAGATCAGAGACTATGGTTGCCAAGCCAGAATGGCTCTGTTCAGAATTCTCTGTTTGTTGCTGAGAAGATGATGGAAAAGGCTTGCTATTGCTAAACCTATTTCTTCCACCATTATTATTGAAGCCTTGTTGAGGCTTCTGTTGGTCCTTCCATGAGAGATTTGGATGATTTCTTCATAAAGGATTATAGGTGTTTCGATAGGGTTCTCCCATATAATTCACCTATGCTATTGCAAGGTTCTCAGGATCATAAGTTTCTTCTTCAGAAGATGCTTCTTTAGTACTGTTGGATGCAGCTTGCATTCCAGATAGACTCTGAGAAATCATATTGACTTGCTGAGTCAATATTTTGTTCTGAGCCAATATGGCATTTAGAGTATCAATTTCAAGAACTCCCTTCTTCTGAGGCGTCCCATTGTTCACAGGATTCCTCTCAGAGGTGTACATGAACTGGTTATTTGCAACCATTTCAATGACTTCCTGAGCTTCTGCAGGGGTTTTCAGATGAAGAGATCCTCCTACAGAATGGTCCAATGACATTTTTGACAATTCAGACAGACCATCATAGAATATACATATGATGCTCCATTCTTGAAGCATGTCAGTAGCACACATTTTGATCAATTGCTTATATCTTTCCCAAACTTCATAGAGGGACTCGCCTTCCTTCTGTCTAAAGGTTTAGATTTCCACTCTAAGCTTGCTCATCTTTTGAGGTGGAAAAAATTTGGCCAGGAAAGCACTGACCAGCTTTTCCCAAGAGTTCAGGCTTTCCTTAGGTTGTGAATCCAACCATGTTCTAGCTCTGTCTCTTACAGCAAAAGGGAAAAGCATAAGTCTGTAGACCTCGGGATCAACTCCATTGGTCTTGACAGTGTCACAGATTTGTAAGAATTCAGCTAAGAAGTGATGAGGATCTTCTAATGGAAGTCCATGAAACTTACAATTCTGTTGCATTAGAGAAACTAATTGAGGCTTAAGCTCAAAGTTGTTTGCTCCAATGGCAGAAATTGAGATGCTTCTTCCATAGAAGTTAGAAGAAGGTGCAATAAAGTCACCAAGCCTCTTCCTTGCATCTCCACCATTGTTATTAGGTTCGGCCATCTCCTCTTATTTTTCAAAAAATTCTGTCAGGTCCTCTCCAAAGTATTGTGCTTTAGCTTCTCTTAGCTTCCTTTTTAGAATCCTTTCAGGTTCCGGATCAGCTTCAACAAGAATGTTCTTATCCTTGCTCCTGCTCATATGAAAAAGAAGAGCACAGAAAAGAATAGGAATCCTCTATGTCACAGTATAGAGATTCATTTATATGAGTAGAAAAATAGAAGAGTAGAATGAAGAAGATAGAAGGTGAAGAATTCGAACACAGAGAGGGAGAGAGGGTTCAAATTATAAGAAGAAGAGAGGTGTTAGTAAATAAATAAATAAATAGAAAGAGATGAGAGGGAGAGAGAATTCGAAATTTAAAATTAAAATAAAAGGAAAATATTTTTGTTTTTATTTTAATTATTGGTTATAATTCAAAATTTTAGAGAAGCGATAAAATAAAATTTGAAAACTGAATGAAGTAATTAAATAAAAAGAGATTTTTGAATAAATTGTTAGTGATTTTCAAAAATTGGAGAGAGAAAAGTAGTTATTTGGTTTTGAAAAAGAGGTGATTGAAATAGAAAACTTTTTAAAATCAAACAAAAAGTCAAGTAGTTAATTGAAGTTAGAAAAGATTTTGAAATTAAGTTTTGAAAAAGATATGATTGGAATTTATTTGAAAAAGGTTTGAAAAAGTAATTTAAAAAGATTTGAATTTGAAATTAAAGTTGATTACTTGACTAACAAGAAACTAAAAGATATGATTTTAAAATTTAAAGATTGAAACTTTTCTTAATAGGCAAGTAACAACTTAAAATTTTTTGAATCTAAAAATTGAATGCTAGCACTAAATCCGAAAATATGAAACAAAAATAAGAAAAAGAATTTGAAAATCAATTTGAAATTTTCGAAAATATGAAAGAAAAAATGAAAAATATTTGATTTTTGAAAATGATTTGAAAAAGATAGAATTTTTAAATTGAAAATTTGACTTGACTCATAAGAAACAACTAAAAAAATTATGACTAAATCAATTCAAATTTTCGAAATTTATGAGAAGAATAAGGAAAGATATATTTTTTATTTTTGAAATTTTAATGAAGAAAAAGAAAAACATAAAAATGATGCAAAACATGAAAATTTAATATCAAAACAAAGAATGTATGCAAGAACACTTTGAATGTCAAGATGAACACCAGGAACACTTTGAATGTCAAGATGAACATCAAGAACTTGTTTTTGAAAATTTTTAAGAAAAGAAAGACATGCAAGACAGCAAACTTAGAAATTTTCAATGTTTAGACACTAACAAAGTGAAAATGCTTATGAAAAACAAGAAAAGACACAAAAAATGAAAATACAACAATTAAACAAAGAAGATCATCAAGAACAACTTGAAGATTATGAAGAACACCATGCATGAGTTTTCAAAAAATTTTAAGAAAAATTTAAAAAAAATGCAATTGACACCAGACTTAAATTTTGACACTAGACTCAAACAAGAAACACAAAATTCTTTTTGGTTTTATGATTTTATTAAAATTTTTTGGTATTTTTCAAAAATTAACTGGAAAAAGAAAAATAAGGATTTCAAAATTTCTAATGAGAATTCCGGGAATCATGCAATGTTAGTCTAAAACTCCGGTTCAGGAATTAGACATGGCTTACTAGCCAGCCAAGCTTTCAGTGAAAGCTTCGGTCCAAAACACTAGACATGGCCAATGGCCAGCCAAGCTTTAGTAGATCATTACATACAATAGCTAAGTTGATGAGAAAGACAAAGAAGCTCTTCTAAGGATAAGTGAAACCTCGGTCCAAAAGATTAGACATGGCTTAACAGCCAGCCAGGATTCAACATATCTCATGAAACTCTATAATTCATTCTTAAAAATTCTGAAGTCATAGAATAATTTATTTTTTTGAAAATTTTTCAAAAATAAAAATAATAAAAACAAAAAGCTTAAAATTAAAATAAAATTACCTAATCTGAGCAACAAGATACACCGTCAGTTGTCCAAACTCGAACAATCCCCGGCAACGGCGCCAAAAACTTGGTGCACGAAATTGTGATCTCAACAGCGCCAAAAACTTGGTACGCACGATTGTAATCTCAACTCCTTTTCATAACCCACACAACTAACCAGCAAGTGCACTGGGTCGTCCAAGTAATAAACCTTACGTGAGTAAGGGTCGATCCCACGGAGATTGTCGGCTTGAAGCAAGCTATGGTCATCTTGTAAATCTCAGTCAGGCAGATTCAATTTGTTATGAGGTTTTGATAATTAAAAGATAAATAGAACATAAAATAAGATAGAGATACTTATGTAATTCATTGGTGAGAATTTCAGACAAGCGTATGGAGATGCTTTGCTCCTTCTGAATCTCTGCTTTCCTACTGCCTTCATTCAATCATTCATACTCCTTTCCATGGCAAGCTGTATGTTGGGGGATCACCGTTGTCAATGGCTACCATCTGTCCTCTCAGTGAAAATGGTCCAAATGCGCTGTCACCGTACGGCTAATTATCTGTCGGTTCTCACTCATGTTGGAATAGCATCCGTTGATCCTTTTGCGTCTGTCACTACGCCCAACACTCGCGAGTTTGAAGCTCGTCATAGTCATCCCATCCCAGATCCTACTCGGAATACCACAGACAAGGTTTAGACTTTCCGGATCTCAAGAATGCTGCCAATTGATTATAGCTTATACCACGAAGACTCTGATCTCGAGGCTAAGAGATATGCATTCATGCTCTTTTTTCATGTAGAACGGAAGTGGTTGTCAGGAACGCGTTCATAGGTGAGAATGATGATGAGTGTCACATAATCATCACATGTATCATGTTCTTGGGTGTGAATGAATATCTTAGAATAAGAATAAGCTTGAATTGAATAGAAAAATAATAGTACTTTGCATTAATTCATGAGGAACAGCAGAGCTCCACACCTTAATCTATGGGGTGTAGAAACTCCACCGTAGAAAATACATAAGTGAAAGGTTTAGGCATGGCCATGAGGCCAGCCTCCATGGTCTAAGGTCTAAGGACTAAACGTCCAAAGATGGTCAAAAGATATAAAATAAATCTCTAAAAGTAGTTTTTATACTAAACTAGTAGCTAAGGTTAACAGAAATGATTAAATTATACAGAAATCCACTTCCGGGCCCACTTGGTGTGTGCTTGGGTTGAACATTGAAGCTTTCACATGTAGAGACTCTTCTTGGAGTTAAACGCCAGCTTTGGTGCCAGTTTGGGTGTTTAACTCCAGCTTGTAACTCAGTTCTGGCGTTTAACGCCAGAATAGGGCAGGAATTTGGCGTTTAAACGCCAGTTTGCGTAGTCAAAACGTGGGCAAAGTATGAACTATTATGTATTGCTGGAAAGCCCCGGGATGTCTGCTTTCCAACGCAATTGAGAGCACGCCAATTGGGTTTCTGTAGCTCCAGAAAATCCATTTCGAGTGCAGGGAGGTCAGAATCCAACAGCATCTGCAGTTCTTTTTCAGCCTCTGAAAATTAGATTTTTGCTCAGGTCCCTCAATTTCAGCCAGAAAATACCTGAAAGCACAGAAAAATACACAAACTCATAGTAATGTCCCGAAATGTGAATTTTGCTTGAAAACTAATAAAAATATACTAAAAAGTAGCTAGATCGTACTAAAAACTACCTAAAAACAATGCCAAAAAGCGTATAAATTATCCACTCATCAAAGGTAGAACTGGCGTACCATGCCCAGGTCTGGCGTGCCACGTCTTTGGTAAAGCATGGATACTCCCCTCTGGTCCAGTAAACTAGCGTGCCATGACCAGGATTCAACTGGTATGCCCATGGTGCGAGCAAACATTAAGTGGCATGCCCATTGATATTTTGCCTTGGCGTGCCACGCCTAAATTCTCAAGTGGCATGCCTGCGAGGAAGCATTGTCTCTTCTTCTCTGGAAAGTGTAACTGGTGCGCCACGCCTTCGATCTCGAATGCCATGCCCTTGTTGGAGCTTCACTTCCCCTCTTTGATCAATTGAACTGGAGTGCCATGCCTAAAGCCTCAAGTGGCATGCCTTTGATGAAACCTTGTCCCTTCTTCTCTGGAGATTTGTATTAGGGCTACATTCTCCCTTTCTGGTCTGGTGAATTGGCATGCCACGCTCAAACTCAAATGGTACGCCCATAATGGTGTTGTGGGTTGATAAACCCTATTTTTAGGGTTTATCCTGTGCTTAATCTAGTGAATTTTACCCATTATTCTCACACTTATTCATACAATTCGCATGTTTTACGTTTTCCTTCCTGATTTTGTGCTATGATTAAAAACATGCTTCTTTGGCCTTATATTTGCTAATATTAATCCTCTCTTATTACCATTCGATGCCGTGATATGTGTGTTAAGTGATTTTAGGGTTTACAGGGTAGGAAAGGCTCAGAGGATGGAAAGGAAGCATGCAAAAGTGGAAGGAATACAAGAAGCTGAAGGAATTGCTAAAGTTGTCTAGCCTGACCTCTTCGCACTCAAACGGTCATAACTTGAGCTACAGAGATCCAAATGAGGTAGTTCTAGTTGCGTTGGAAAGCTAACATTTGGTGCTTCGCAACAATATATAATTTGTCATAGCTGCCCCGAATATAGGCAATGCGCACACGTGAATCACACGCACGCATGACCTGGCAAAAATCCAATCCACGCTCACGCGTGGACGACGCTTACGCGTGACTTTGCCGCATGCTGGACATATTAGAAATTATTGGGTGCGATTTCTAGGCTATTTTTGACCCATTTTTTGGCCCAAAAAACACATATTAGAGGCTATAAAGTGCGGGAATCCATTCATTCATAAAGACAACATTCATTATTCACAATTTTAGGTTTTAGATGTAGTTTTTCTAGAGAGAGGCTCTCTCATCTCTCATAGGTTTTTAGAATTAGGATTTCTCTTAGAGTATGGTTATTTCTTCAATCCAGGTTCAATGTTTCTTTAATTTATATTCTCTTCTACTTTTATTTATTCTATTGCTTTAGTTTGTTTATTTTCCCAATTTGGTTTATGAACTTCATGTTAGAATTGATTTCTTTATTTAATGCAATTTGAGGTAATTCAGATTTATGATTGTTTTATTTTATTTATGATATAAATAATTTGGATTTTTCCCCTTTTGGCTTTGGTTGAGTAATTGGTGACACTTGAGTTTTCAAACTCAGCTATTGATTGAAAATTGGAAATTGCTGATTGATTTGGATCCCTCTAAAGCTAGTCTTTCTATAGGAGTTGACTAGGACTTGAGGAATCAAGTTGATTAGTCCACTTGACTTTCCTTTATTTAGTAAAGGTTAACTAAGTGGGAGCAATAAACAATTCTCATCACACCTGATAAGGATAACTAGGATGGGATTTCCAGTTCTCATACCTTGCCAAGAGTTTTCTTAATTATTAATTTATTTTTCTTGTCATTTAATTTACTTGTTCTTTAATTCAAAAACCCCCAAAAATACACTTTTTTCTCATAACCAATAATAAATCATACTCCCCTGCAATTCGTTGAGAGACTACCCGAGGTTTAAATACTTTGGTTATAAATTTTATTGGGTTTTGTTACTTGTAACAACCAAAGTTTTTGTACGAAAGGATTCTTTGTTGGTTTATAAACTATACTTGCAACGATACTTTATTTGTGAAAATTCTTTACCGGCAGAAATCAGTTCGTCAAAATGGCACCGTTGCCGGAGAATTGCAATTGTGTGCCTTATTATTGGTTATTGTAAAATTTTATTTTGCTTGTTTATTTATTTTTATTTTTGTTTTTAATTCTTATTAGCTACTATGAGTTCTCACCCCCGTCGCTTTAAGTTTGGTTCCAATGTTGTTGTAAGGAATGAAAACTATAATGAAAATAGGCATCAAGGTTGGAAGAATCAAAGATGGGAGGAGACACAAGGATTTGATCAACCCTCTTGGCAACAAGCCCCTCCAATGCACTATAACCAACAACCATTATATGATGCATACCAAGACAATAGTTATGGTGGACCTTTTCGTGACAACCAACCTCCACCAAATTACTATGGTCAAGAGCCATTCCAGGGTGCATATCAAGATGATGAATATGGTGGACCCCCTTGTAGTTACCAACAAGTCCCGCCATATGCTGATGAACCACCTCCTCAACATAGCTTTGAACCACCATACTCACAAGGCACCTACAACCGTTCACCTCCATATGACCCTAATCCTTATCCATCATGCCATCCACCATATGAACCACACCCAGATCCACCACCTCAATATTCACCATATCCATATCCTTATCAAGAAGAACCACCTCCGTATTATGAGCCCCCTCTCCCAACAAATGAACCCTCCTATCCACCCCAACCTCCATTGGATAACAACACACTCATCTCTAACATCATTGGTCTCACCTCTACACTCCAAAATCTTATATTCCGCATTAACCAACCCTTTATCTCCAATATTTAACCTCAAGCTCTAGTGCGCTTCCTTTTCAACCACATAATAATCTTTCCATCCTATCACCATCCCCCATGGAAGAGTACCCACATCCATCAATCCAAGAGCAAGATGATCCCAATTATGCTATTGATATGGAACAAGAAAGAAGGAATCATCTTCGTGAATCCATACTTTATAAGAAGCTAGAGGAGGCCCTAAGGGTAGCGGTAGGAGAGACCCTTGAAGATGAAAGAATAGTTAAAAGGAGTTGTCATGAAAAGGAAGTCATCAAGGAGGAGTACAATCTTATACTAAAACCACTGGACAAGGCAGTAATTATTGAAAAGGAAGAAGTGGTTGCAGACTTAGGAGATGCTGAACCTCCATTGGAAAGCCCAGTCCTAGAGCCTCCTTCCAAGGTGTTTGATGTTGATGTTGAGGAGGGTGTACAAACTCCAAGGTAGATCATGGTTGAAGTCTTTGCAGAGTTTGATCAAGAGATGGAGATTATCGAAGAAGAAGCACAACCTCTCATGCCCTTAGTGAGTAATGAATAAGAGATTGAATTGGAAGAAAGCTACCAAGAGGAAGAGGTTGAAATTGAAGAAGCTTGCAAAAAGGTGGAAGTTATCAAGGAAGAGCACAAGGGAATAGAGCTTGAAATCACCTTGTCAAAGTTGTTGGAGACCTCTCCCCCAAAGCCATTATCATCCAATACAACATTCAAGTGGGTAAAATACTTATCCTTAACCTTTAGTTTCCCACTTGAATATGGTTTACTTGAGACAGATGGTCAACTTAGAGCCCTTTGTGGCATTAAGAGTAAAAGGGAGATGGGTAGTGGTTGGCAACACCATCCTAAGTTCGTTATGGTTGGGAGCTCAAAGTCTAAATACAAGGGTTGGTGTAGAGCTCGAATGAATGGGTCTAGGAAGCTGTTTGGATGCCTTAGTGAGAATTCAGATTGCTTACCACCCGGATGGAATCATGATGATCCACTTGAAGACAGGTGTAGAATCAAGATTTGGGATCCGGGAATATATGAGGATCGATTTTAGGAGCTCAGAGCTTGTTAAGAACTCCATCAAAGCTTGAAGAATTTACCTGGTATTGATAGAGCTCATTGGAAGTCTAAGCATTGGTGGAAGTTTCAAGACGAGTTCAAGCACAAGCCACCATGACAAGGAGCTCACCGAATGTCCAACTTAAGGACTATAACTAAAAGTGCTAGGTGGGAGACAACCCAGCATGGTATAATCGTTCCTTTTTTATTCTTAATCTTATTTTATTTTATTTTTACTAGTGTTCATTAATAATTTCTGCATATTTACCTGCATTCTGCATTTGCATCTGCATACACAAAAAAAAGTGGCAGAGAGTTGCGTGGGAGCAATGCAAAAGGTGTGCCAATCGCATAAGCATTACCACGCGCACGCGTCCCTCACGCATGCGTGTCATTTTGAACATTTGGCACTTCACACGTATGCGTCAATGACGCACATGCGTGACCTAGGAAAATCGGCGTAAAGAGGCGTCAGGCCGAAAGTTGTGCTGGCCTAGTGCGGGCACTGGGCCAAAGGCACAAATTCACCAAGCGTACGCATCCCTGACGCGTGCGCGCCATTTTCAAATTATGACCACTCACGCGTACGCGTCAATAACGCGCACCCGTCACATGTTATTTTGGCACACACCCCAAGACAAACAGAGTGTTGTGCGCGCGCAAGGATGCCTTCGCGCGAGTAGCACAAACACGGTCAGGCGTACGCGTGACCGATGCCCACGCGTCACCTTCCAATTTTTGCGACCCACTCGTACGCGTGCGCGTCTCTAGCGCAACACCACCAGATCCCTACGCCGCCACTTTTCTTATCTTTTCTTTTGTAATCCTTATTTCTTTCTTATTTCTTTCTCTTCTTTCTTCTTTATTATCCATTCTTTTTCTCCTTTTCTTCTCTCTTTTCTCCTTCTTTCTTTCTCCTTTCTTTCTTTCTTTTTTTTTCCTTCATCTCTTTAACTTCTCATCTTTCTTCACTTTCATTCTATTTTTACTTAATTTATTTACATACTTTCATTCATTGCATTTTAATTTTGTGCATATTTTTATTTTCTTTTCTAAAGTTATTCTTTTTACATAGGTGTCACATGTTCTTATTCAACTGTTGTGTCTTTTCTAGTATTATTTTGGTGCTCAGTGACTTGTTTTACATTGATTGAGTGATATTATTTATTTGTTAAATGCCAATTTTTATGATACTTGTACCCCTCTTGCATTGATATGAACATATACTGCCTTTCATTACCCACACTCTTCCCCTTTGTTGTAATTTTTGCACTAGTGATATGCCATGTGCCTCTACTATTTTCTAACTTGCATGTTGTAGCTACCATGTACTTGAGACTATCATTGTTTGGCATTAACGCACCATACTTTATTTGTTTCCTATCTTTATTTTTTGGGTTACTTTTCTTCTTTTCCTCTTCTTTCAGGATGGCCACCGGAAAAGGAAAGGAAAAGGACTTCTATATGGGGTGATAGACATGTCCACCTGCACAATCTTTGGAGAGTCCACTTGCACATCTTAGCATGCACCGAAGACGGTGCAATCTTTAAGTGTGGGGAGGTCGATACTGATCTCCATGGGTTAGTTATTTTCTTCTCAACACCAATATTTTATTTTCTTTGTTTGTTCATTGTTGCATTTGCATGTTTAATTGCATATTTGTTTGATTTTGTGCATATCTTACCACCACTTGGTTAAAGTAATATTTTATTTTTCAAAAACCTTTTATAACATTTCACTAATTTGATTTAAAATTTTTGATAAACTTGTTTGAAGGAATATTATACTGGAACATGGTTTAGAGCTCAAACACACAAAACCTGTGAGATTTTGAGCCTAATTGATTGGTTGCATCTTATCAACCAATATTTTATTTTTGGTGTGTGTTTTTCTCTCTAAAATTATGATCTTTGTCTTGCTTAATTCTATATTTCCATTATTTGACGTATGCATGCACTTATATGATTGAGGCCATTGTTTCACTGAGCTTACATACCCATATGGCCTTACCCTTTCATTATCCTTTGCAAACCAATGTTGAGCCTATTATACCCTTTGTTCTTTACCTTAGCACATCGTTAACTCTAAGTGGAAATTAATAATGTCCTTAATTTGAATCCTTGGTTAGCTTAGACTAGTGAGAGTGCTCATGAATTAAGTGTGGGGAAAGTGGGTTTGGAAACGTTTGGTTTTGGAAATTAAGTATGTTAAATATCTTTATGAAAATGTGAAAGAAATGTTTATTACATGTTCATGCATTCAATAATTTAATCATATGCATTGAGAAAAACAAAAACAAAAAAAAACAAAAGAAAAAAATATATAAAAAAGAGAGAGTGTAATGTACTCGAAGGGGACAAAATAAATGGTGATAGCAATGCATATGTACTGTACTCGAATCATGATGCATGAATATGTAGTAAACATAGTACATGGGTATTTAGATTTTGTATTGTAATTACATGGATTGTCCTAAGTTAGGTGGAAAGTTTAAGTTAATTAACGATTCAAATTTTAGTCTACTTGGCCAAATACAATCCTACCTTGACCCTAACCCCATTACAACCCTTAAAAGACCTCTTGATATGTGTATTTGTGCATCAAATTAATGTTGATTGATAGAAGAAAAGCAAGCATTAGAAGGCAAGGTTGGTAGAGAATTGAGAGATCAAACCTTAAACACCTGAGCGATTAGAGTGCATGCACTTCCAGTGAGGGTTCAATGCTCGATTCTTTGTTCCCGACTTTCATGAGCTATTTTCTTCTGCAAGTTTACTTGAACTTTATTTTGTGATTTGAATTAGTGAAATCCAGTTCATATTTGTTCTTAAAAGATTTATCTACTTTTAACCAAGTAGGTAGAAACATTTTGCATTTAGTTGCATTCATATAGATAGGTTGCATTACATAAGTTTTACCATTCCCCTTCACTCTCTTATAGCTTCTCTTAAGCTTAGCATGAGGACATGCTAATGTTTAAGTGTGGGGAGGTTGATAAACCCCATTTTTAAGGTTTGTCCTGTGCTTAATCTACTGGATTTTACCCATTATTCTCACACTTATTCATACAATTTGCATGTTTTACGTTTTCCTTCCTGATTTTATGCTATGATTGCAAACATGCTTCTTTGGCCTTATATTTGCTAATATTAATCCTCTCTTATTACCATTCGATGCCGTGATATGAGTGTTAAGTGATTTCAGGGTTTACAGGGCAAGACTGGCTCAGAGAATGGAAAGGAAGCATGCAAAAGTGGAAGGAATACAAGAAGCTGAAGGAACTGCTAAAGTTGTCCAGCCTGACCTCTTCGCACTGAAACGCTCATAACTTGAGCTACAGAGGTCCAAACGAGGCGGTTCTAGTTGCGTTGAAAAGATAACATCCGGGGCTTCGCAACAATATATAATTTTCTATTGCTGCTCTGAAGATAAGTGACGCGCATGCGTGGATCACGCGCACGCGTGACCTGGCAAAAATCCAATCCACGCTCACGCGTGGACGACGCTCACGCGTGGACGACGCTCACGCATGACTTTGCCGCATGATGGACGTATCAAAAATCATTGGGGACAATTTTTGGGCTATTTTTGACCCATTTTCGACCCAGAAAACACAGATTAGAGGCTATAAAGTGGGGGAATCCATTCATTCATAAAGAGAACATTCATTATTCACAAATTTAGGTTTTAGATGTAGTTTTTCTAGAGAGAGAGGTGATGGACTAGAATCGTGTTGGTTAGGAATTTCTCTTATAGAAAGAAGGATTTCTTCGTTGTAAGCATAGCTCCAAACCAACAAACAACTCTCGCATCAAATTAAAATATGGTTTTGTCACATGTACACACCCCAAATAAGAATTAACCGAAGTATTTAGACTCCGGGTCGTCTCACGAGGATAGCAATGAAGTGGTCAATTATTTAGTCAACTCCAACAAATGAAAGAAGGTGTCATGTTATCTTCACATAGGGAGAATGTCAAACAAGACTAACCAATCATATCATAATAATAACAAGAATCTATCTCATTACGTCATCCCCGAAGATGGAAGAAGGTATCACATTATCTTCACACTCGAAGAAAGTCTAACAAAACTAGCTAATCTCAATCCAAAGGTTCTAATCAACTCACTAACTGAATTATCAAGAGATTAGAGTTAATGGAAACAATATTAGCTAACAGCTCTCGATCACTAACATAAGTTGGGTTTTTATGACTTAAGATTGCCTAATTACTCTTTCCAAGCCAAGAATACTTAAAATCTACTCTAAAGCCCAACCAAGCATTTTGTCAAACACTTGGTGGATAACAATGGAAAGCATGGTAAAAGTGCAAGAATAATAAATCTATCAACTACCAATTATAAGAAAAGTAAATTCACAACTCAAATCAACAATTAAAAGAACATTAAACATTAAATTTCATGAAGCAGATCCAAATCCATCAAGAGTTCATCATCACAAATAAGAGAGCAAAATGGGAAATTAACATTACAACTAAGAAAATCAAGATGTAGAAATGAGAAATTATGAAAGAAACAAGATGAGATTAAGTAATTAATCCAAGATCCAAGATAATCTAACCTAATTCTAACCTAATTCTAGAGAGAGGAGGGAGCTTCTCTCTCTAGAAAACTAACTAAAGGCTCATATTGACTAACTAATTGCTCCACGTTTGCTTGGACTCCAATTCTGCATGAAATACACTCAGAAATTAGAATTAGAATTGGGCCTGGGCAGCACAGAAATCGCCTGCAGCATTTTGCCTTTAAGTGGGTCATGTGCGAGTATCGGTGCGTACGCGCCATGTGCGCGTGCGCGTCGATTGGCTGTTTCTTCATCCGCGCGTACGCGTCATGTACGCGTGCGCGTCTCTTATGTGAAGCCACTTTTGCACGCGCGTGCCTTGTACGCGTGCGCGCCCATTGATGTATTCTCAATCTTTGTTTTTTTATGCATTCTCCTCTTTGTATGCTTTTCTTCCCATTTCTTCCATCTAATACTTGCCTTATGAACCTGAAATCACTCAACAAACACATCAAGGCATCGAATGGAATTAAAGTAAATTAAAATCATCAATTTAAGGGCCTAAAAAGCATGTTTTTACACTTAAGCACAATTCAAGGGAGAATTACAAAACCGTGCTATTTCTTTGAATAAATGTGGGAAAAGGTGATAAAATCCCCTAAAATAAGCACAAGATAAACCACGAAATTGGGGTTTATCAAATCTCTCCACACATAAACTAATCATGTCCTCATGCTAAAATCAAGAAAGAAGCAAAGGGTATTAACATTTATTCAATGCAAACTAACCAAATGCAATCTATCTATATGCAACCTAATTACATGAATGCAATGGCTTAGTCAAACTAAATCAATCTCCAAGAATATATATGCAAGCACAAGGGCTAAGGCAATGGCAATCAAAGTAAACCACAATTGGGTTGAATCATTGAAAGATTTTACAAACTTGCAAGAAAAGATTATCATGGGTTGAAACATATAATTGAGTGATCGAACCCTCGCCGGATTTGTATCCGCTCTAAGCGCTCAGGTGTATGGGGTTGATTCACTCAATTCTCCCTCAATCATGCTTTCCAAGATTTGTTTTTTATCTAACAATCAACAATTACTTTATGCATGTATACAAATATCATGAGGACTTTCCCATAGGTTGTAATGGGGCTAGGGTCAAGGTAGGATGCATATGGTCAAGTGAGCTTAAGATTTGAATCTTTGATTAACTTAAACATCCCACCTAACCTATGATAACCTATACAATTCTAAACAACCTAGCTATCCATTCTTCACTTTTCTACACACTTATGCATTCTCTTTTGATCACCACACATATGCATTGGTCATTATTGAACTTTACCTTGGGGCGTTTTTGTCCCCTTTTTATTGCAATTCTTTTTTTTCTTTTTCTAGTTTTTTTTAAGCTAAAATATATAAAGAATATCAATGCATATGGTTTACACATGATTAATACATGAGTATGCGCCCAATTCTCAAGATTTTCACATAAATACAAAGCATGCTTTTATCTCTACCCAATGTACCCAACTTTCCCAAAATCTAATGATGAACACTCTCACTAGCCTAAGCTAATCAAAGATCCAAGCAAGGGACATTTATTATTTTTCACTTAGGTTTGTAATGTGCTACAATTAAGAATAAGTGGGTTAAGCATAGGCTCAAAATTGGCTAGCAATGGAAGATAAAAGGTAGGCTATTTGGGTAAGTGAGCTGTTTGAACAATGGCCTCAATTATATAAATGCATGTGTACACAAAGTAATGGACATAAAGAATCAAACAAATTAAAGATTACGCTCATAGGAAGAGAATAATGCACACAAGAATAAAAATAAGTGGTTATATGATGTAACCACACAATTAGGCTCAAAGCTCTCATGCTTGTGTTCTTTGCTCAAAACATGATCCACAATTGTATAATTCAAGCATGTTCTAAAAACAATTTTCACCCAATTGGAGTGGTGCCCTAGAAATGGATTTCTTGGAAATTTTCTTCATATTGACTAAGCTTATTCTAATGCAATGTTGTGATTTAGAAAATTTAAAAAATTTTCCCTAGTTTACCCTCTCTTCGATCAAAACACAATCCTTATACAAAAAGGGTCAACTAAGTTTTGACAATCCAAAATATTTTTCCAATCACAATCAAAAGCCAAAATGCAATATACACACATATAATAGAGGTGTGCAACAACCAAAATAAGGGTATCACAATGACAAATATGTACAGTAATCCCAAAATGATCTCAAAGATAAAGTGCAAAATAAAATAAAGTAGCAGAAACTAGAGGATAAATGTCTAAATATTCACCACATAAATGCTATTCACCAGTCACGAACGGTGACCTTCCCATACTTTAGAATGAAGCATCATCCTCGATGCTACTGCTAAAGCTCCGGATGGGAGTTGCACCGTGCTGTGGCTCAGGCTCAGGCTGTGATACTGGTTGTGGGTCCTCAGGGGGCTGCTGAACCTCTGTGGTGGCCTGTGTCTCTGGTGGTGCCTCGTGCTGAGTCAGCTCCTCAACATGCTCCTCCTCCTGATCCTACTCATCGGAGGCGGGAGAGTCTGGGAGCGGAGGTAGCTCAATACCCTGTGAGACAAAGACCTGGTCTATGTGGTCAAGACGTCGCAGGATACGACGCTCGCTGTGCTCCGTGAAGCGAAACAGGCACTGCACCAATAAGTATGTCAGCTCAGGTGCTGGCGGTGGTGGCAAGGATAATGCGGCTGAAGTAGAGGAGGGTCCTGCTACTGCTGCTAATGATGAAGGGTGAGCTGCTGGTATGGCGAAATTGTGATCATCAATGGCGCCATCAACATGGTACGCACAATTGTAATCTCAACTCTTTATCACAACTTCGCACAACTAACCAGCAAGTGCACTGGGTCGTCCAAATAATAAACCTTACGCGAGTAAGGGTCGATCCCACGGAGATTGTTGGTATGAAGCAAGCTATGGTCATCTTGTAAATCTCAGTCAGGCAGATTCAAACGGTTATGGATGATGAATGATTAAAAGATAAATAAAACATAAAATAAAGACAGAGATACTTATGTAATTCATTGGTGAGAATTTCAGATAAGCGTATGAAGATGCTTTGTCCCTCCCGTCTCTCTGCTTTTCTACTGTCTTCATCCAATCCTTCTTACTCCTTTCCATGGCAAGCTGTATGTTGGGCATCACCATTGTCAGTGGCTACAATCCCGTCCTCTCAGTGAAAATGTTCAATGCACTCTGTCATAGCACGGCTATTCATCTGTCGGTTCTCGATCATGTCAGAATAGAATCCAGTGATTCTTTTGCGTCTGTCACTAATGCCCCACAATCACGAGTTTGAAGCTCGTCACAGTTATTCAATCCTTGAATCCTACTCAGAATACCACAGACAAGGTTTAGACCTTCCGGATTCTCAAGAATGCCGCCATCAATTCTAGCTTATAGCACGAAGATTCTGATTAAGGAATCCAAGAGATAAACACTCAATCGAAGGTAGAACGGAGGTGGTTGTCAGGCACACGTTCATAGGTGAGAATGATGACGAGTGTCACGGATCATCACAATCATCAAGTTGAAGAACAAGTGATATCTTAGAACAAGAACAAGCTGAATTGAATAGAAAAATAATAGTAATTGCATTGATACTCGAGGTACAGCAGAGCTCCACACCTTAATCTATGGTGTGTAGAAACTCCACCGTTGAAAATATATAAGAACATAGTCTAGGCATGGCCATGAGGCCAGCCCCAAAACGTGATCTAAGGTAGCATAGAACTACTCAAAGATTAGACTCCCCATTTAAAATACAATAGCAAAAGGTCCTATTTATAGAGAACTAGTAGCTTAGGGTTTACAAAAATGAGTAAATGACGTAAATATCCACTTCCGGGCCTACTTGGTGTGTGCTTGGGCTGAGCATTGAAGCATTTTCGTGTAGAGACGTTTCCTGGAGTTAAACGCCAGCTTTTGTGCCAGTTTGGGCGTTTAACTCCCACTTTGGTGCCAGTTCCGGCGTTTAACGCTGGGAATTCTGATTCTGACTTTGAACGCCGGTTTGAGCCATCAAATCATGGGCAAAGTATAAACTATTATATATTGCTGGAAAGCCCTGGATGTCTACTTTCCAACGCAATTGAGAGCTCGCCAATTGGACTTCTGTAGCTCCAGAAAATCCACTTCGAGTGCAGGGAGGTCAGAATCCAACAGCATCTACAGTCCTTTTTAGCCTCTGAATCAGATTTTTGCTTAAGTCCCTCAATTTCAGCCAGAAAATACCTGAAATCATAAAAAAATACACAAACTCATAGTAAAATCCAGAAAAGTGAATTTTAACTAAAAACTAATAAAAATATAATAAAAACTAACTAAAACATGCTAAAAACATACTAAAAATAATGCCAAAAAGCGTATAAATTATCCGCTCATCAACTGCCTCCACCACTACTTTGGCTCGAGATCGGCATCTGGGTGGAGGCTTCTCGTGCACTACCCACCCCATGGAATAGTAACCTCCTTATCGTCATCATCTGGGGGTGGTGGTGTCACATCATCATCCTCCCATGGGACATCAGCTAGCTCAATCATGCTGGTGACTAATGTAGGAAAGGGCAAGAGGCCACGGATATGTGCTCGCCACTTACTCTGCCTGATCAACCGGGGGAAGTTTACCTCCTTTCCCTCCATGACACGGCCAATGAGAACTAGCATATCCATCGGAATCACTGAAAAGTGAGTGGTGGGAAAGACATAATGGGCGAATATATGCTGCCAGGTCTTAGCCTCTCTCGACAAATAAGTGAACAACATCCCCTTGGGTTTCTTGTTCCCAGAATCCATCACCCAAAGGACGTCAGGTGTGGCAATCACGCGCTTAAGCGCCTCATAATCAAATGTCATGCAGTGGATATCTACCTCTGTCTGCTGATAGGTGCAAGTGTCATCAGTGTGAGGTCGGCAAAGCAATGCCTCCCCAATAGTAGCCTCAGTGATCATAATCTCCCTACCCCGCAGATGGACTGAATCAAGAGTAGCATGGAAGAAGTTGCAATAGAATTCTCTCACCTGCGAAGTGTTTATCCTCCCCAAATCTCTATCAACAAAGTCCAAGCCCAACTCTAGAATACAGCTGTTGATGGCGTGTCTCACATCATTGGGAAGGATTAGCTTCTTCTCAATGTTCAGGTTCGTCTTCCGGAATTTAGGGAAGCGAAGTTTACAGTAGAGGTTGGGGAATTTGATTGGGTCAGTGGATAGGAGCAACTGATTCTCTTTGTCCACTTCATTCAGTGGATAGGAGCAACTGATTCTTTGTCCACTTCAAACAAATTGAGGAAACTTGCAACCCAAACAAAAACTCAAATTCAAAGAATTATCCCTAATTAAGGCATTATAAACACCTTAGCAAGCAAAGAAAAATATACTAAGAAATAAAGAAATTATATACAATGGAAGCCAATTCATTCATTCATTATATCTACAAGAAAATGGAAAGAGTTTACCATGGTGGGGTGTCTCCCACCAACCACTTTTAGTTTAAGTCCTTAAGTTGGACATTTGGGAGGCTCCTTGTCAAGGTGGCTTATGCTTGTATCCATCCTTGGACTTCCAAGAGTGCTTGTCCTTCAATCGGTTGTCAGAAGTTCCAACCATCTTCACCGAGCTTGGTTGAGGTTCCTTCCAAGATATGAGTTCCCAAAATTGGTTTTCATGTTGTGATCCAGGATCCCATATGTTATCCTCACACCCGTCTTTTAGTTGATCGCCTCGATTCTGCCCGGGTGACAAGAAAGCTGAATTCTCGTGAAAGTACCAAACTACCCTCCTAGACCTATTTAATTGAGTATGACACCAATCCATGCTCTTCAATTTTGAGCTTCCAACCAAAACGAATCTAGATTTACGACGCCAACCACTAAACATCCTCTTTTTTTGCTTAATTTCACAAAGCGCCCTAAGTTGGCCATCCGTCTCAAGCAAACCATACTCAAGTGGGATAATAAAGCTGAGAGTTAGAAGTTTTACTCACTCAAGCGAAGGATTGGGTGGCAGCCTAGGTGGAGGAGTTCCCAATGATCTTGACAAAGCATGCTCCACTCTTGTCCACCCTCTTCTAGAGGCTTCCACCACTTGGCAAGGTTTTTCAAGTTCCTTCTCTCACCAAGCTTCCTCAAGTTCATATTCTTCTTCATCCATTTCTTCTATCTCTTCACTATCACTCTCATCATAGATAGGAGGTCTAGTGAAGTATACTTCGTCATCAATTCCAAGAACAGTGGGGAAGGATTCTTCAAGCTCTAAACGGTCTTATGTTGATGCGGAATCATCATATGTAGGGTGGCTTGTTGCTTGGGATACTTCTTCCAATCCTTCATTCACAATATGCCTTGGAGGTTGCATGTCCTCCTCAACATTGCTTTCTAATTCATCGGAAGAAGGCTCAACAAGATCATCAAGGGGATTGATCAATGTGGACAAAAAATCACTAATGATGGAATCCACTTCTTGATCAATTTCCTTCGACTCTCTATCCACTTCCTTCACATCACTCTCCTTTTAAACATCTCTTCTAAACTCCATGGAAGTGGGCTCTTCAACTTGAGATTCCTTTATGTGTTCAACATATCCTAAACATCCAACCACTACTTCCCTTTGTTCACTAATTTCTACCTCCTTCTCTTGTTGTACTTCTTGTTTTGACTCCTCCTCCTTTCCAGGGGGCTTCAAGGTCACTCCCTCACTAAGCTCTTTGGTTGCTTCTCCATATTCAACAATGGGAGCACCTTGATCGCATAGGCTTAGGCGGGATGAGACCATGTTACTAATGGCTTCTACCATGATAGCCATTTTTGCTCTTAATTCCACAAACTTTCTTTCATCCTCTTCTTGTTGCCTTAAGATATAAGATTCAAGATCTTTAAATTCCAACATGGAGGCTTCATCGGAAGGTGATGGCAGAAGAGAAGGTTCATTGTTTGAGGGAAGGTTGTTGTAATTGGAAGGTAGTTCATATCGGTGAAATTCTTGAGGTGGTGTGTGTGGACTTTGTGGTTCATGAAAGTATTGGTATTGGAAAGATGGTGGTCCTAGATGCAGTTTATATGGTGGTTGGTATGGTGGGTATGGGTTGGGGTCATATGGAGGCAAATGGTGGTATAAAGCTTGTGAGTAAGGTGGAGAGCTATGTTGGGGAGGGGGTTCATATGCATGTGGTGGTTGTGGTTGACAATCACAATAAGGGTCATCACACACATTGGATTGGTATGCATTAGGATTAGGATTATACCCATAAGAGTTCAGAGGGGGTTGTTGCAAAGAAGGTTGTCCATAAGCTTGGGGCTCCTCCCATCTTTGATTTCCAAATCCTTGATGCACATCCTCATTGAAGCTTCCATTCTCTACAACATAGTTTAAACCACACTCATAGCCCAAGTGATGAGAATTCATGGTGATAAGAGAAGACAAAAACAAAACTAACAAGAAACAAAGAAAACAAAGTTCTATAACTAGTAAAAGCCAACAAACAAACCAAAAATCAAGCTATTCACAATATATACAATATCCAATAACATAGCACCATTACATATCCCCGGCAACGGCGCCATTAATTTGATGGACTAGAATCGTGTTGGTTAGGAATTTCTCTTATAGAAAGAAGAATTTCTTTGTTGTGAGAATAGCTCCAAACCAACAAACAACTCTCGCATCAAATTAAAATATGGTTTTGTCACATGTACAAACCCCAAATAAGAATTAACTGAAGTATTTAGACTCCGGGTCATCTCACGAGGATAGCAATGAAGTGGTCAATGATTGACTACGAAAATGCGATGGGGTTTGATTGATAAAGGGCAAGAAATTAAATGTGCAAGAAAAGTAAATCAAGCAAGTATTTAAAGGAGACAAGTAAACAAGAAAAAGCAAGTAATTAAGAGAGAGACATTCATGGCAAAAATTGAGAACATAGGCTTTCTATCCTAGCCATGCAATGATCAATTCATCTTATTTAGTCAACTCCAACAAATGAAAAAAGGTGTCAAGTTATCTTCACATAGGGACAATGTAAAACAAGACTAACCAATCATATCACAATAATAACAAGAATCTATCTCATTACGTCATCCCCGAAGATGGAAGAAGGTATCACATTATCTTCACACTCGAAATCATATTAGCTAACAACTCTAGATTACCAACTCCAACCAATCATTTTGTCAAACACTTGGTGGATAACAATGGAAAGCATGGTAAAAGTGAAAGAATAATAAATCTATCAACTACCAATTGTAAGAAAAGTAAATTCACAACTCAAATCAACAATTAAAAGAACATCAAATATTAAATTTCATGAAGGAGATCCAAATCCATCAAGAGTTCATCATCACAAACAAGAGAGCAAATTGGGAAATTAACATTACAACTAAGAAAATCAAGATGTAGAAATGAGAAATTATAAAAGAAACAAGATGAGATTAAGTAATTAATTCAAGATCCAAGACAATCTAACCGAATCCTAACCTAATTCTACAGAGAAAAGGGTGCTTCTCTCTCTAGAAAACTAACTAAAGGCTCATGTTGACTAACTAATTGCTCCCCCTTTGCTTGGACTTCAATTCTGCATGAAATACACTCATAAAAAAGTTGGAATTTGGCCTGGGCAGCTCAAAAATCGCCCCCAGTGTTTTGCCTTTAAGTGGGTCATGTGCGAGTATCGGTGCGTACGCGCCATGTGCGCGTGCGCGATGATTGGCTGTTTCTTCATCCACGCGTACGCGTCAGGTACGCGTGCACGTCTCTTATGCGAAGCCACTTTTGCGCGCGCGCGCCTTGTACACGTGCACGCTGTAACGACCCAACTCCCAGTATGCCATGGTCATATAAGAAGCTAAGTGTTACTAACTTATCCCTCCTAATTATTAACTATTATTTAATATATGAGCCTGTTCCTTGTTAGAGCGATGCCAATTTTTTGAGTAACTTTTGTTTTATTATATCGTTGCGGATAACAAGGTAAAATAAACAGGCATACATTGAGAGAAATAGAAAGGAAGAATAAAGAAACATAGAAACACAGCTGATAATATACATCATGTACACTATAACAAAACATGTAGCGTTTACACAAGATTAAGTCAGTTTACATCCTCGTCATCCTACGTAGCTAATATTTACACGACACTCGCAGGGCCTGGCCCATACAAAAAGCCGCTAAACTGGAGCCCATGCTAGCCTAACCACTATATAGCTCCTAGCTCTCGGGTGTACTAACACAAGTGAGAGACTAACTATCAAATAATGTCAGACTAGAGTGTCATCAAAAGAATGCCCCTTCTGTTGTCAAACTATCTCTACACGTGGCCGTTCAGAGAATTGCCATGAGGCTCATCCATCTCCTCATCCTGCTCTATCTCTATCTCAGGATCCTCCTCATCCTCATCATCTGCAGCTACAACTATACCCTCAGATCCACCAGAAATACTGTTGTCACTATGTACAAAACCATTCGCGAGTACAGGTCTGTTCACGTATATAGGAGCTACCCCACCGTCCGGTAGTGCCGGCTCATCAGGCTGTGGAAAGTCGGGGATCGGCTCAGGAGGAAAATCCCACTCTAGTGGTATCACAGGTACGTAGTCACCAGCTAACTCGGTGTCATCAGGAATGATAGGCTCAGGTTCCACCTCATTCAAAGGTTGAGCTGGTATAGGGTGACCGGGATCATCAGGAAAAGGATGTCCAGGTGCGTCAGGATGTAACCAGGATAAAGGTAAGTCGTAAGGAGCATCGGGGTCAAAATGCGGGCTAGACAGAGGATGTTGAAAAGCTCGATTAAGTAACGCATATCGTCTAATACGAGGCTCCAATCCCATAATGAAGTAACTGTGACGTACTGGATCCTCGTAGATGTAAGGGTCCTCGAACTCATAGAAGATCACGCCCGTCTCCATTTGAGCGGGAGGAAGGGAGAGAAGGGGATAAGAACTGTGGAATTCTTAGTCGGGTCGGGGTTGTTAGTTACATTCATTTATTCGATTTTGATTGGTTGATGGATAATAGAATATAGTAAAGTAGTAAACAGAAGTTAAAAATAGATAGAAAAACAAAGAACAGAACACAAGCAAAAGAATACAAGAAGATAAAGCACAGACATAGCACTCAAGCAAACAAACATAAAGAAATAGATCACACACAAGTAGGAATGCAACAAAGAATAATGCGCAGACAATAATGATGCATGTCTACCCTAGTACAGGCCATGAGCTCATGCGTCGGTTAGCACCTGCATTCCCGACATTTATCCGGTCAGGAGTTCACGATTTCCCGGATACGATCTTCCGTTCAAATAAATGTGCATATAATTCTTAGCAGCTTTATTGAGACAACCTCTGCTTTCTACTCGCAGGAAATATACTATTGGGAATGGAAAATTGCTGTAGGTATCCTAGTTTTCCTACAGAAGCTCTTGGGTTGCTTTAAGCAACAGATAAATAAACATTATCTCTTGGGTTGCATTAAGCAACAATTAAGCAAACAATATCTCTTGGGTTGCCGCAAGCAATAAATAACTTTTCAATAAGCCTTCTGCTCTTAGTCCCTTTACCCTACTCTGATTTCTCTGTCTAACATGTGTATTTAAAACTTATGTAAATTTCGGTATGAATAGTTAGTGTAACGACCCAATTTTCAATATGTCTAGATCATACCGAAAACTGAGCGCTACCAATTTGTCTTCCTAATTATTATCTATTATTTATCATATGAGCCTGATTCATTGTTAAAAGCGTAGTTAATTTGCGAGGTATTTGTTTTTGAAAATGTTTGGATTAATAGACGGAATCACTCGTAATCAATTCACAAGTAATAACACATAAAACAGTTATAAACAACCACACATAAATACATCACAAGCAGCTAACAACATTCAATGATCCAGATATAGCTAGATAATAACTAGAACACCCCTAGATATAGCTAGATAATAACTATATACATATACATACATACAACATCCCAGGTCCTGACCTCTTCAAGAGGTCCCTAAGCTGGCACCTAGGCTAGCCTAGACTCTATACTCACCTAGTCCCTCTAAACTACTAAAGCGAGGGAAAGTACGTTCTATGTCTTCAAAACTTAGGTCAGGTGGAACATCATCAAAAGGTAGAACATCATATGCTACTCCTCTGCACGATCAGACATTGCCATAGGACGTCTCTCTGGTACCTCATGAAGTAGCCACACAACAGAAGTCTCGTACACAGGATTTAGGTTAAAATTCACGTTCAAACGGGGTGTAGACATCGACTGGTATCACAGTACATACATATAAACAGAGAACGAGATTCACCCTAGACTCAGAAGACTACCTAGAGCGGAATCCTTTTTGGGAACGATCGTCAGCGAATTACGGAAGGGTACTCATGCTTCCATCTGAAGAGGGAAGGGAGAGAGAAGGGGTAAGAACTGGGGAGTTCTTAGTAGGGCCGGGGTAATTAGTTAAGTTCATTAATTCTGTGTTACTTAGCAGACATATAGAAGAATATAGAGATGCAGTAAACAGAAGAGAGATGAATAGAGAAAATAGAGTAAACTGAAAATACATCACCAGCAGAAGAATATAAGAAAGTAAAACACAAACACAGAGAATAGAATACAAACAAGGAAAGCATACATTCATACAACAATCATAATAGAGGAAATGCACAACCAAGTATGACGCATGTCTGTCCTATGCAGGCCATGAGCGCAGGTGTCAGTTTACACCCTGCATCCCGACATTACCTAGGAACTAGTCCTAGATATGGCTTATTCTTTGTTGGTGAACTTCGGCCTACAGAAATAGCACTCCCGTAAGTGAACTTCGGCTTACAGGAATAGTCTAAACACAACACAACAACTTTCTGTAGGTGAGCTTTGGCCTACAGAAATGGCACCTTTGTAAGTGAACTTCGGCCTACCGAAATGGCACCCCTGTAAGTGAACTTCGTCTTACAGGTATCACGACTCTCTATAGGTGAACTTCGGCCTACAAGAGCAACACCCTGAGATACACAATTGATATTCACTGCAACTGAACTTTGGCCTACAGGAATAACAACTTACTATAGGTGAACTTGGGCCTACAGGACCTCTAGGGCCAACAGAAAAACATCAGATGAATATACAAATATCTTTGGAGTTGCCTTAACGCAACAAATGACCTTTCAACAGGCCCTCTGCTTGTTCTCTATTCTCTTTATCATATTACTCTTTTCACTTTGTCTTTTTACTCTCCTCTGATTACTATTTTCTCTGTATCTCTCTATATTTCCCTAGTTACTCTGTTCTCTATATTTTCTTTACTCTGCTCTGATTTCTCTGCTTAACGTATGTATTTAAAGCTTATGTAAATTTCGGTATGAATAGTAGCATGTCCCAAGTATAGGTTCGTTAAGTCTATACTGAAACAGTTTAACTTTTCATATAATACCTAGCCCTATTCCCAACTCAAGGACTAACTATGTTGTCCTAGTTCGTTCACTAGTCTCTATCTGTTTTTCTGTCATTAAAACTTTACAGACTTTTTCTTTGGTTTTTATCTTTTCTTTAACTTTTTATCTTTTCTTTATCTTTGCCTCACTAACATGTTATTACCACTCCCTAAGTGTTTTATGAAGGTAATTATGAGATTCTGCACTTAAAGTTATCTTTCTAAAGCTTTTACAGAAAACTGCCTTTTCTGCATTATTTTATTATTTTCATTAAAATATTATTATTTAATATTTTATTATTTTATCATTAAATTTTTGAAAATTACCTTGTCTTTACCTTTAACCTTTAAAATTCACTTTTTACCACCCGTAACTTTTAATATTTCTACTTTAACCACCGTAACTTTCAGAAATTACCAAATAACCCCTCAAACACCAAAATAATTACAACCTTGCCCGTTTTAAGATCTAAAAGGTGTTCTTCAATGTTCTTCATCACACTCAAAGTGTTCTTCGTGTTCTTCGTAAATTCTTCAGATTCTTTCTTTGTTTTTACCCGTTTTTCAGTCTTTTTAGCAACCGATTTTTACCATAATTCAAAATAAATTCCCAGCCACTAAAACCCCATATTTTCCACATTATTTTAACACAAATTGAACCCCAATTTAAGCTCTAAGGTTCTTTTTTCCAGCAGCCATAAGGAACATAAGTTCAAAGTTGAATATCATCAAATTTCATCAAATTTTCACCAAAATTTCAACAAGAATCACTCATATAAGCCATCAATTTCAAGCATAGACAACCCATATCATAATCGAACAACTCAAACACAATCAATAAAGATTAATTTCGTCAAACCCTACCTTGATTTGCTGCTCCAAATCCGGTTACTCTTTGAAGTGTTCTTAAAGCACTTTTTCCTCCTAAAACACATGAACAACAATTTTAAAACTCTAAACCATCAACTAAAAAAACTTCAGAAGCATCTTAGGGAGGTTATCCTCACCTTAAACATGCAGAAAATCAAAGATCTTTGGCCCACAAGTCAAGCTAAGCAAGAGATCTAAGGAAGAACATCAAGAAAACACCTGTTTAAGCATGATTCCTTGAAAACCGAATTGAAGAGGGAGGGAGACAGCCGAGCACCTTATTTACAGCCTTGATATGTTATATGGTTATGTAGAGGAAGAAGAGAGGATCATTTTTGTGAAATCGGAGTTTTGATTTGAGTTTTAGTTCAGAAGAAATCAAGCTTTGAAGATTAAGTGTTCATGAAAGTTTCTCTCTTTTCTCTCTTGTTATTTTCGGCCAATATGATGAAATGAGACAGCCTTGAGGTCTTGGTGGTGTAAGGTGAGTTGTGATTGGTTGGCTTGGAGGTGGGTTAAAATAATATTAAAATATCTCAGGTGTATAACTACTAAAACTAGGTGTATCGGAACACTTATAAAAACATCTCTAAAAATTATTTTCTGAGCTAATAGCATAAATTACACTAGTAACATATTTATTATGGGAACAAAACATGTATGATGAGGCCTTAGCATTGCTAAAGTCATCAGAGAGTGCTGGTGCAAAGATGCACCAGTAAACCGTAAACCTGGTTAAACCAATTTCCTGTTTTTAACTAAAATAGACCAGGTAACCTTATAATATCATTCAATCATCTTCTAATACTAATATAATACTAATATTATACTATTATCTCTCTTCTATCATAAATCGAGTCCGGTTCATCAAACTGAAACTATTTACGAAAAACCGAATCAAAACTCCTAACCGTTACGATTCAAAAACTAGGTTTTTCGTGACCGTGTTATCGAGCTTGCCTCAGAAAAGGTTCTAGATTAAGGATGACATAATGATAATGAGGATTGAGATGCTTGATGATATAATATAGGTGTTCCCTTTACTAATCTTCCGGAGAAATCTGTGCCTTCAGAAAAGATCTCGCGTACTCGAAAAACAGGGTTGTTACATTCTACCCTCCTAAAAGAAAATTTTTCCCTCAAAATTTCAGCCACGTGCAAGAATCCTTCTTCAAGCGGTCTATTTCCTTCAAGCCATCCTAACGAAGAGATCGGTCCACTACTGAGAGCATCTAAATCTCACACATCCATAGCCATTAATATTATAACAGCTATGAAGATAGCTGTGGCTGACGTCGATTCATCGTTCGGAGCTCGATTAAGCCATGCCTATTCACAGTCATTGAGGTCTTATCTGCACCAAACAATCAACATTAAGGTGATCAGTCTTAACATCTCAAGCTAAGCATGAACATTCCCAAAATGAGCACTCATAGACATTCATGCCAAATGTATCTTGAAGATACCCTAACAGCATGAGACACACAAGCAGAGTATGCAATGAAGCATAGTCAGTCCACTCCCCAGGCAATACTGGGAACGAACTGCTCTGATACCAAATTGTAACGACCCAATTTTCAATATGTCAAGATCATACCGGAAATTGAGCGCTACCAATTTGTCTTCCTAATTATTATCTATTATTTATCATATGAGCCTGATTCGTTGTTAAAAGCGTAGCTAATTTGCGAGGTATTTTTTTTTGAAAACGTTTGGATTAATAGATGGAATCACTCATAATCAATTCACAAGTAATAACAGATAAAATAGTTATAAACAACCACACATAAATACATCACAAGCAGCTAACAACATTCAGTGATCCAGCCTTTATCAGAGTATAGACTTTTAGTTAGAATACCCCTAGAGATAGCTAGATAATAACTATATACATATACATACATACAACATCCCAGGTCCTGACCTGTTCAAGAGGTCCCTAAGCTGGCACCTAGGCTAGCCTAGACTCTATACTCACCTAGTCCCTCTAAACTACTAAAGCGAGGGAAAGTACGTTCTAGGTCTTCAAAACTTAAGTCAGGTGGAACGTCATCAAAAGGTAGAACATCATCTGCTACTCCTCTGCACGATCAGACATTGCCATAGGACGTCTCTCTGGTACCTCATGAAGTAGCCACACAACAGAAGTCTCGTACACAGGATTTAGGTTAAAGTTCACGTTCAAATGGGGTGTAGACATCGGCTGGTCTCACAGTACATACATATAAACAGAGAACGAGATTCACGCTAGACTCAAAAGACTACATAGAGCGGAATCCTTTTTGGGAACGATCATTAGCGAGTTACGAAAGGGTACTCATGCTTCCATCTGAAGGGGGAAGGGAGAGAAAAGGGGTAAGAACTGGGGAGTTCTTAGTAGGGCCGGGGTTATTATTTAAGTTCATTAATTCTGTGTTGCTTAGCAGACATATAGCAGAATATAGAGATACAGTAAATAGAAGACAGATGAATAGAAAAAATAGAGTAAACTGAAAACAGATCAACAGCAGAAGAATATAAGAAAGTAAAACACAAACACAGAGAATAGAATACAAACAAGGAAAGCATACATTCATACAACAATCATAATAGAGGAAATGCACAACCAAGTATGATGCATGTATGTCCTATGCATGCCATGAGCTCATGTGTCGGTTTACACCCTGCATCCCGACATTACCTAGGAACTAGTCCTAGATATGGCTTATTCTTTGTTTTTGTGAACTTCTGCCTACAGAAATAGCACTCCCGTAAGTGAACTTCGGCTTACAGGAATAGTCTAAACACAGCACAACAACTTTCTGTAGGTGAGCTTTGGCCTACAGAAATGGCACCTTTGTAAGTGAACTTCAGCCTACCGAAATGGCACCCCTGTAAGTAAACTTCGGCTTACAGGTATCACGACTCTCTATAGGTGAACTTCGCCTTACAAGAGCAACACCCTGAGATACACAATTGATATTCACTGCAGGTGATCTTCGGCCTACAGGAATAACAACTTACTATAGGTGAACTTGGGCCTACAGGACCTCTAGGGCCAACAGAAAAATATCAGATGAATATACAAATATCTTTGGAGTTGGCTTAACGCAACAAATGACCTTTCAACAGGCCCTCTGCTTGTTCTCTATTCACTTTATCATATTACTCTTTTCACTTTGTCTTTTTACTCTTCTCTTATTACTATTTTCTCTGTATCTCTTTACTTTTCCCTGGTTACTCTATTCTCTGTATTTTCTTTACTCTGCTCTGATTTCTCTGCTTAACGTATGTATTTAAAGCTTATGTAAATTTCGGTATGAATAGTAGCATGTCCCAAGTATAGGTTCGTTAAGTCTATACTGAAACATTTTAATTTTTCATATAATACCTAACCCTAGTCGCAACTCAAGGACTAACTATGTTGTCCTAGTTCGTTCACTAGTCTATGTCTGTTTTTCTGTCATTAAAACTTTACAAACTTTTTCTTTGGTTTTTATCTTTTCTTTAACATTTTATCTTTTCTTTATCTTTGCCTCACTAACATGTTATTACCACTCCCTAAGTTTTTTATGAAGGTAATTATGAGATTCTGCACTTAAAGTTGTCTTTCTAAAGCTTTTACAGAAAACTGCCTTTTCTGCGTTATTTTATTATTTTCATTAAAATATTATTTTTAATTAAATATTATTATTTAATATTTTATTATTATTTATTATTTTATCATTAAATTTTCGAAAATTACCTTGTCTTTACATTTAACCTTTAAAATTCACTTTTTACCACCCGTAACTTTTAATATTTCTACTATAACCACCATAACTTTCAAAAATTACCAAATAACCCCTCGAACACCAAAATAATTACAAACTTTCCCTTTTTAAGATCTAAAAGGTGTTCTTCAATGTTTTTCATCACACTCGGAGTGTTCTTCGTGTTCTTCGTAAATTCTTCAGATTCTTTCTCTGTTTTTACCCATTTTTCAGTCTTTTCAACAACCGATTTTTACCATAATTCAAAATAAATTCCCAGCCACTAAAACCCCATATTTTCCACATTATTTTAACACAAATTGAACCCCAATTTAAGCTCTAGGGTTCGTTTTTCCAGCAGCGATAAAGAACATAAGTTCAAAGATTAATTTCGTCAAACCCTACCTTGATTTGCTGCTCCAAATCCGGTTACTCTTTGAAGTGTTCTTAAAGCTCTTTTTCCTCCTAAAACACATCAAGAAAAACTTTAAAACTCTAAACAATCAACTAAACAAACTTCAGCAGTATCTTAGGAAGGTTATCCTCACCTTAAACATGCAGGAAATCAAAGGTCTTTGGCCCACAAGTCAACCTAAGCAAGAGATCTAAGGAAGAACATCAAGAAAACACTTGTTTAAGCATGTTTCCTTGAAAACCGAATTGAAGAGGGAGGGAGACAGCCATCTCACCTTATTTCTAGTCTTGATATGTTATATGGTTATGTAGAGGAAGAAGAGAGGATCATTTTGGTTAAATCAGAGTTTTGATTTGAGTTTTAGTTCAGTAGAAATCAAGCTTTGAAGATTAAGTGTTCATGAAAGTTTCTCTCTTTTCTCTCTTGATATTTCCGGCCAAAATGATGAAATGAGACAGCCTTGGAGGTCTTGGGGGTGTAAGATGAGTTGTGATTGGTTGGCTTGGAGGTGGGTTAAAATAATATTAAAATATCTCAGGTGTATAACTACTAAAACTAGGTGTATCGGAACACTTATAAAAACATCTCTAAAAATTATTTTCTGAGCTAATAGCATAAATTACACTAGTAACATATTTATTATGGGAACAAAACATGTATGATAAGGCCTTAGCATTGCTAAAGTCATCAGAGTGTGCTGGTGCTAAGCTGCACCAGTAAACCGTAAACCTGGTTAAACCGATTTCCTGTTTTTAACTAAAATAGACCAGGTAACCTTATAATATTATTCAATCATCTTCTATTACTAATATAATACTAATATTATACTATTATCTCTCTTCTATCATGAATCGAGTCCGGTTCGTCAAACTGAGACTATTTACTAAAATCCGAATCAAAATTCCTAACCGATACGGTTCAAAAACTAGGTTCTTCGTGACCGCGTTTTCGAGCATGCCTCAGAAAAGGTTCTAGCTTAAGGATGACATAATGATAATGAGGATTGAGATGCTTGATGATATAATAGAGGTGTTTCCTTTAGTGATCTTCCGGAGAAATCCGTGCCTTCAGAAAAGATCTCGCGTACTCGAAAAACAGGGTTGTTACAGTTAGCCTGTCCCAAGTATAGGTTCATTAAGTCTATACTAAAACAGTTTAACTTTTCATATAATAGCTAACCCTAGTCGCAACTCAAGGACTAACTATGTTGCTGATGAGCGGATAATTTATACGCTTTTTGGCATTGTTTTTAGTATGTTTTTAGTATATTTTAATTAGTTTTTATTATATTTTTATTAGTTTTTATTTAAAATTCACTTTTCTGGACTTTACTATGAGTTTGTGTGTTTTTCTGTGATTTCAGGTATTTTCTGGCTGAAATTGAGGGACCTGAGCAAAAATCTGATTCAGAGGCTGAAAAAGGACTGCAGATGCTGTTAGATTCTGACCTCCCTGCACTCAAAGTGGATTTTCTGGAGCTTCCGAAGCCCAATTGGCGCCCACTCAATTGATTTGGAAAGTAGACATCCTGGACTTTCCAGCAATATATAATAGTCCATACTTTGCCCGAGATTTGATGGCCTAAATAGGCGTTCCAAGTCAGCTCAAAAATTCTAGCGTTTAACGCCGGAACTGGCATAAAAACTGGAGTTAAACGCCCAAACTGGCACAAAAGCTGGCGTTTAACTCCAAGAAAAGTCTCTACACATGAAAGATTCAATGCTCAGCCCAAGCACACACCAAGTGGGCCCCAGAAGTGGATTTTTACACTAAACACCCTAGCTTACTCATTTTCTGTAACCCTAGGTCACCAGTTCACTATAAAAACTACTTTTAGTGATTCATCTTGTACCTCATGACACTTTACACGTTTCTTATTGTATTCTCTACGGCATGAGTCTCTAAAACCCATTGTTGGGGGTGAAGAGCTCTGCTGTTCTTCATGAATTAATGCAATTACTACTGTTTTTCATTCTATCACGCTTGCTTCTATTCTAAGATGTTCATTCGCACTTCAACCTGATGAATGTGATGATCCGTGACAATCATCATCATTCTCAACTATGAACGCGTTCCTGACAACCACCTCCGTTCTACCTTAGATTGAATGCATATCTCTTAGCCTCATGATTCAGATCAGAGTCTTCGTGGTATAAGCTAGAATTATTGGCGGCCATTCCTGAGATCCGGAACGTCTAAACCTTGTCTGTGGTATTCTGAGTAGGATCTGGGAAGGGATGACTATGACGAGCTTCAAACTCGCGATTGTTGGGCGTGTGACAGACGCAAAAGGATCAATGGATCCTATTCCAGCATGATCGAGAACCAACAGATGATTAGCCGTGCGGTGACAGCGCATTTGAAACGTTTTCACTAAGAAGACGGGAAGTAGGCATTGACAACGGTGATGCCCAACATAAAGCTTGCCATGGAAGGATCCTTGCATGCATGAAGAAGAAGATAGTAGGAAAGCAGAGATTCAGAAGACAAAGCATCTCTAAGGCCTCAACCTGTTCTTCATTATTGCATAACAAGTATTTATTTCATGTTCTTTTACTTTTTACAATTAAATTTGAGAATTATTGATATCCTGATTAAGAGTTACAAGATAACCATAGCTTGCTTCAAGCCGAAAATCTCCGTGGGATCGACCCTTACACACGTAAGGTATTACTTGGACGACCCAGTGCACTTGCTGGTTAGTTGTGCGGAGTTGCAAAAGTGTGATTGTAATTTCGTGCATCAGTTGCCCTAGTTTGTTCGCTAGTCTCGGTCTGTTTTTCTGTCATAAAAATTTTACAGACATTTTTTTCGATTTTTATCTTTTCTTCAATTTTTTATCTTTTATTTATCTTTGCCTCACTAATATGTTCTTACCACTCCCTAAGTGTTTTATGAAGGTAATTATGAGATTCTGCACTTAAAGTTGTCTTTCTAAAGCTTTTACAGAAAACTGCCTTTTCCGCATTATTTTATTATTTTTATTAAAATATTATTTTTAATTAAATATTATTATTTATTATTTTATCATTAATTTTCGAAAATTAACTTACCTTTTACTTTTAACCTTTAAAATTGACTTTTTACTACCCGTAACTTTTAATATTTCTACTTTAACCACTCTAACTTTTGGAAACTACCAAATAATCCCTTAAACACCAAAATTCTTACTTCCTTACCCTTTTAAGGATCTAAAGCCTGTTCTTCATTGTTCTTCATCACACTCAAAGTGTTCTTCATGTTCTTCATAAATTCTTCAGATTCTTTCTCTGTTTTTACCTATTTTTCAGTCTTTTCAGCATCCAATTTTTATTATAATTCATAATAAATTAGAACCACTAAAACCCCATCTTTTCTACTTGATTTCAACTCAAATTGAACCTCAATTTAAGCCTAGGGCTTCGTTTTTCCAGCAGCTCCAAGAACATGAACTCAAAGCTTGAATTTCGTCAAATTTCATCAAAATTTCACCAAATTTTCACCAAGAATCAATCATATGTGCAACAAATTTTTAGCACAGCCAAATCATACAATATTCACACAACTCAAACACAAATAATCAATATTAATTTCGTGACACCCTACTGGTTTTGCTGCTCCTAATTCAGTTAGACTTTCAGGTGGTCCTTAAGCACTTTTTCCTCCTAAATCAGATGAAGAACAACTTTAAATCCAATAACCCTCAACTAAGAGAATCTCACTCAGCATGTTAGGAAGTGATTTCTACCCTTAGACTTGCTGGAAGTTCATGTTTCTTGGCCCTCAAGTCATGTTAAGCATGATTCCTAAGGAAGAACATCAAGAAAACACATGTTTAAGCATGTTTCCTTGAAACCGAATCAAAAGAGAGATGGTGTAGCCAACTCACCTTGATTCCAGCCTTGATAAGTCATATGAGCCAGACGTGGGGGTTTTGGGGGTGTAGGGTGAGTTGTGATTGGTTGGCTTGGAGGTGGATTAAAATAATATTAAAATATCTCAGGTGTATAACTACTAAAACTAGATGTATCGGAACACATGTAAAAACATCTCTAAAAATTATTTTTTGAGCTACTAGCATAAATGACACTAGTAACATATTTATTATGACAATAAAACATGTATAATGAGGCCTTAGCATTGCTAAAATTATCAGAGAGTGCTGGTGCTAAGCTGCACCAGAAAACTATGAACCCGGTTAAACCGATTTTCTGTTTTTAACTAAAACTAACCAGGTAAACTTATAATATCATTCAAGAAGCTTCTAATACTCATATAATGATGATATTATACTATTATCTCTCTTCTCTCATGAATCGAGTCTGGTTCATCAAACTGAGACAGAAAAGGTTCTAGCTTAAAGATAATATAATGACAATGAGGATTGAGATACTTGATGATATATCAAAGGTTTTCCCCTTACTAATCTTCTGGAGAAATCCGTACTTCCAGAAAAGATCTTGCATACTTGAAAATCGGCGTTGTTACATTCTTCCCTCCTAAAAGAAAATTTTGCCCTCAGAATTTTAGTTACATGAGAATAGATGCAGGTAATCAGCTTTCATCTTATCTTCCAGTTCCCAAGTGTGCTCTTCTTCTCCTCTTTGTCCCCAAGCTACTTTGACTAAGCGAACAATTTTTCCTCTTAGCTGCTTATCACTTTTTTCTACGATCCGAGCTGGTGATGCTTGATATGTCAAATCATTTCGTAACTATACTGTCTCTGGTTGTAAAATGTGACTCTCATCGGGAATATATTTCTTAAGTTGCGAGACATGAAAAACATCATGAAAGTTTGACAGATATGGAGGAAGGGCTACTTGATAAGCTACTAGACCGACTTTTTTTAAGTATTTGGAAGGCCAAACAAACGCCGCAACACAAGAAAGCAGAAGTGCAAACGAAAAACAAAGAGCAAAGAGAGTGGAGAAAAGAAGTTATGAAAAGGGCGAAGGAGAGAAACCGTTTCTGGGTTTTCAAAAATCAAAATAAAGATCCAAAGGGAAACGGGGAAATTAATGTTAAAATTAATGAAAACATTAAACCCTCGCACGTTTCCAAAGCGCCGATATAAAAGTGTGCGCTTTTAGAGAAAAACCTTCTACATTCAAAAGCTTCCACAAAGGAATCAACAAAATGCTTGAGTACGGCTTCACTAGAGAAGGACCGAAGTCAAGAACTCGACCTCAAAAAGAAGACCGAGCTCAAGCAAGGGCACTGTTCATACCCTGGGTCGAGATGACCGAGCTGGGATGTTCAGTAGCAAAGCGACCGACCTCTTTAGGTCAAGCGGACCAACTTCTTTACGAAGAAGTCGGCCAAAGCGACAGGAAAAGCCCAAAGAAGGGCCCAACTCAAGGAATACGACCCAGATCCAAAGGCAGCCCAAGCCGATAGAGACAAGGGCGGTTCCACGGAAGATAAGTTGACCTCAACAAAAGTTGGTGAGGGAAGGATAACTAGATCGGTTTCTAGCAACCCGAGATGATGATCAAAGAAAGAGACGAAGGGACGAAGATATCGGACGAACCACGCGATCACCTCGTACACCAGAAAGACACGTCCACATGATACATGGTGGATTCGCAGGGGGAGGAATCTCCAAATCATCTTGTAAAAGATATCTCAAAGAAGTATATCATGTCGAAGGAAAGGAGGAAGCACCCGACATCCCTGCAATCACGTTCACTAAAGAGGACGTATCTGGAATCATCTCAGGACACGACGACCCCATGGTCATTACCATCATACTGGCAAATGCCAATCTCCATCGCATACTAATAGATCAAGAAAGCTCCGCCGACATCTTATTCAAAACAGCTTTCGACAAACTTGGTTTAGAAGACAAGGAGCTTAAGGCATACCCGAACAGTCTATTCGGACTGGGAGATACCCCGGTACAACCATTAGGATACATATCACTACATACAACCTTTGGAAAAGGGAACCAATCCAGGACCCTTAAAATAGACTACATTGTGGTCGACGTAAGTTCAGCCTACAATGCTCTAATAGGTCGGACAATACTCAATCAACTCGGTGCAATAGTCTCGACCCCACATCTATGCATGAAATTTCCAACTACAGAAGGGATAGCTACAATAAAAGCAGATCAAAAGATGGCGCGTCGCTATTATAACGAAAGTCTAAACCTCAGAGGCAGAGGAAAAGAGTTTCATACAATTGAGCTTGGCGGAGTGCAGCGACGAGAGGAACTCCGACCGCAGCCAGAAGGCGAGATAGAGAAGGTTCAGATCGGAGACACCTCGGACAAAACAACTAATATCGGAACAATCCTAAGAGGAGACTCAAAAGAATTACTGATACAATTCTTACGCGATAATGTCGATCTATTCGCATGGAAAGCCGCAAACATGCCAGACATAGACCCCAAGCTAATGTGCCACAAGTTGGCGGTCTATCTAGGATCTCAGCCGGTGCAGCAGAGACGAAGAAAACTTGGACCGGAGCGATCCCAAGCTGTGGAAGAGCAGGTACAGGCACTACTGGAGGCATGATTCATAAGAGAAGTCAAGTATCCACTATGGTTAGCCAACGTTGTCTTGGTGAAAAAATCAAATGGGAAGTTGCAAATGTGTACTGACTACACCGATCTCAACAAAGCCTGCCCAAATGATCCTTACCCACTCCCAAGTATCGACGCTCTGGTAGATGCTTCCTCCGAATATAGATACCTCTCGTTTATGGACGCATACCCGAGATACAACCAAATCCTCATGTATCCACCAGATCAAGAAAAGACCTCGTTTTTAACGCCAAAAGCAAATTACTGCTACATCGTGATGCCCTTCGGTCTCAAGAACGCGGGTGCTACTTATCAAAGGCTGATGAACAAAGTCTTCTCAGACAACATCAGAAAAATCATGGAAGTCTATGTGGACGACATGTTGATAAAGACACAAAGTGAAGACACATTACTGTCCGACCTGACTCAAGTGTTTGACACTTTAAGGAAGCACGACATGCGACTCAATCCTGCAAAATGCACCTTTGCGGTAGAAGCAGGCAAATTCCTAGGTTTCATGCTCACACAAAGAGTAATTAAAGCAAACCTGGATAAATGCCAAGCCATACTCAACATGAAGAGCCCCACCTGTGTCAAAGAATTGCAGCAACTCAATGGGAGATTGGCCGCCGTATCCAGATTCTTAGCAGGGGGAGCGATAAGATCTCTCCCCTTCTATGCTACTTTAAGGAAGGGAAAGCAGTTTGAATGGACGACAGAATGTGAACAAGCCTTCCAAGACTTCAAGGAGTTCTTAGGACAGCCGCTTATCTTATCTCGACCACGAGAAGGAGAACCGCTCATATTATATCTCGCAGTAGGAAGCCGGGCAATAGCCTCAGCACTAGTCAGAGAAGACGAAAGTGGGCAACAACCCGTCTACTTCATTAGCAAAGCGCTACAGGGATCCGAACTGAACTACCAAAAGATAGAAAAGTTTGCCTATGCTCTCATTCTAACATCTCGACGACTTCGCCCGTACTTCCAGGCTCACACCATTAAGGTTCGAACCAACCAGCCCATAAAAGGAATACTGTAAAAAACAGATTTAGCAGGCAGAATTTTACAATGGGCAGTCGAGTTATCAGAATTCGACCTCCAATATGAAGTTCGAACGGCCATTAAATCACAGTATCTGGCCGACTTTATCGCACAATTCACAGATGCCTTGGAAACCCCCACAGAATGGAATCTCTACGTGGACGGTTCTTCAAATAAGATTGGAAGCGGCGCAAGCGTGATAATAGAAAGCAACCAAGGAACCCAAGTTGAACTCTCCCTCAAGTTCGGGTTCCTGGCCTCAAACAACCAAGCAGAATATGAAGCGTTATTAGCCGGTTTGAAGCTGGCTACAGAGGTTGGAGCTCAAAAACTCAACATTTACAGCGATTCACAAGTAGTCACCTCACAGATAACAGGGAGCTATCAAGCCAAAGATCCCGCCATGAAAAAGTATTTGGTTAAAACCAAGGAACAGCTGGGACAACTCGGGGAATATAAGATTTGCCACGTACCCCGCGAACAAAACGCCCGAGCTGACACACTCTCAAAACTAGCCAGCACCAAACCAGGGGGCAACAATAGAAGCCTCATCCAGGAAATGCTACAGAACCCGTCAATCTCAGAAGAGGAAAAAATCCTAGCCATAACAAGTCAGGACCAAGGATGGATGACCGCCATAATTAACTACCTCAAAGCAGAGACGCTCCTCACAGAGGAAAATGAGGCAAAGAGATTAAAAAGAGGGATCTCAATACCGCTACTAAAATGTGTGCCGACCAGCAACACAAAGGAAGTGCTAGAAAAAGTACATGGCGGCATGTGCGGCAACCATCTCGGAGCACAAGCTCTTGCCAAAAAAGTACTCCGAGCAGGATTTTATTGGCCAACCCTATAGAAAGAAGCTATAGAATTTGTAAAGACATGTCCACCATGTCAGAAACATGACAACTTCCACATCGCCCCGCCAGAAGAGCTCATCAGTGTAACCTCGCCCTGGCCATTTGCAAAATGGGGACTTGATCTTCTCGGAACCTTTCCCCAGGGATCAGGACAAGTAAAATTCCTCATAGTCGGAGTAGACTATTTTACAAAATGGATTGAGGCAGAGCCCCTAGCCAATGCCACCGCTCAAAGAAGCCGGAAATTCTATACAGGAACATTGTCACGAGGTTCGGTGTTCCATACTACATCACCACATACAATGGCACTCAATTCACAAACGCAGGCTTCAGGAGACTAGTAGCCGACTTGAATATAAAGCACCAGTTCACCTCCGTCAAACACCCTCAAGCCAATGGACAGGCCGAAGCTGCCAACAAAGTCATATTGGCTGGGTTGAAACGGAGACTACAAGATGTAAAGGGAGCTTGGGCCGAAGAACTTCCACAAGTCCTATGGGCATATCGAACAACGCCACACTCCACGACAAATGAATCACCCTTTCGACTAGCATATGGAGTGGAGGCAATGATCCCAGTAGAGATCGAGGAAGGGTCATCCAGAGTAGTCCACTACAATGAAGAGGCCAACTCTCAACTTCAGAAGGAAGAACTCGACCTACTACCTGAAATCCAGGAAAGAGCTCGGATCAGGGAAGAAGGACTAAAACATCGAATGGCTTCCAGATATAACCAGAAGGTAGTGCCGAGAAGTTTCACGGAGAACGATTTCATCCTAATCCCAAATGATATTGGAACAACTCGACCAGAAGAAGGAAATTGGCAGCAAACTGGAAAGGACCCTACCGAGTTGTGAAAGTACTTGGGAAGGGCTACTACAGACTGTCCGAACTCGATGGACGAGAGCTTCCCAGATCATGGCACGCCTGCAACCTAAGAAGGTACTACAGTTAGAAAAGTAAAAGGTCTCGCTATTGGATGCACTCTTTTTCCTGAAAAGGTTTTTTAATGAGGCACTAAGTTGAGACTCAAACACTACTCGACATAAAGGGATGAAAAATTCCCACATGTATGTATTTGCACTTTCCTTTGAATAAAATATATATTTTAGATATTCTACAAGTATTCAAGACGCATTAATCTGAAGTATTCATCGTCCGATTATAAAACAACAGATCGGCAGAAAGTGAATAACAATTTCACCGCACGATCACGATAAAGGCAATCGTCCGATAAAGGTGAAAACGCGATTCACCCAAAAGACAATCTATAGATAGCAACCACCTTCTACAAATTGGCAAAGATGAACACAGAATAATTTAAGAAGTTATCGAAAGTGATCTAAAAAAGAACCTGACGAGGTCTTACGGATTGCTAAAATAATAACTTAAAGACTGGCCGACGTTAAGAAGTCGGACCAAGTCAACCCAGGTTATAAGTAAACCCTGGAAAGAGGTATGGCCAACCCTATTAAAGAGGATTACTTTAACTTAGAAGGGCCCGACATGACAAAGTCAGCCCAAAATGAAAAAGTTATACAAGTAGTCCCCGAAAGAGACCTGACAAAGGTCCAAAAAAGAGGACTACAAAATAACTTAGAGGAGACCGACATAACAAAGTCGGACTCCTACTACTAAAAAGTTATAAAAGTAATCCCTGAAAGAGATCTGACAAAGATCCAAGAAAGAAGATTACAAAAATAACTTAGAAGAGACCGACATAACGAATTCGGACTCCTACTACTAAAAAGTGATAAAAGTAATCCCTGAAAGAGATCTAACAAAGATCCAAGAAAGAGGATTACAAAAATAACTTAGAAGAGACCGACATAACGAAGTCAGACTCCTACTACTAAAAAGTTATAAAAGTAATCCCTGAAAGAGATCTGACAAAGATCCAAGAAAGAGGATTACAAGAATAACTTAGAAAAGGACGACATAAAGAAGTCGGCCTACTACAAAGCAAGTTACAAAGGTAACCCCTGAGGGAGACCAGAAAAAGGACTACCAAAATAACTTGAAGGACCAACTTGAAGAAATCGGTTACAGATCGTCAGAAATACAAGCAAGAGCGAGAAAACCGAAAAACAAGTTCGACCCACATAACCATAACCTCAAAGGATCCAAGCTACAAACAATAAAGCAAATCCGAAGAGGACGAGCGGCAGGGTTCCAACATCCTCAGAAAACAAAAAAGATACCAAGTTAAGCGCGAAAGCATGATATAATCCATAAAGTTATAAAGCTTCAGAGCCCACCAAAATCTACCTCAAAAGCTAGAAAGTTACTTTTGTTTGTCAAAACAAAAAGTTGCTAGGCAATCAACGAGAAAGTATCAGCAGTTAACAAAACATAAAGAGTTTAAAAATCCCACAAGCCGGGCCAACTACATAAATATCCATAATAAATGGGCTAAGGGTCAGAAGACTTTTTAGCAGCATCAGTCCGAGGAGACAGAGGGCGAATCTGGAGAGGAATAGCATCCACAGTACCGTCATCCCGGTTTAAGATCTGGCAGTCAGGATCAGAAGCAGGAGGGCCGACCTCGGCAGGAACAGCAGGAGTTGACACCTTGGCAGAGGACACAGGGGGAGGTTCAACATCATCATCATCCTCGTCATCAGGGACAATCTTGCCATCCCTGACAACGTTATCTAGGCTGAAGAGGGTCAGGTCGGCCTCGGGCGCAATAACTCGAACTTGTTCCTTCAGGTTCTCATAGGCAGCAGTTACACTACCAACAAGATGACCTTGGAGTTCAGAGTAATCAGCTCGGGCATTCTCCAACTCCTCCCTCAGGCGCAACACCTCCTGGTAAGATGTCACATAACTATCCTTATGTCTCATAGCCATGTCCTCGGCCAGCCTCACAGAAGCCACCAGAGAGATGGAACTCGCCTTCTCATTCTCCAAATCTTTTTCCAACTTGTCCACCTTCACTTCAAGCTCCTCCTTCAAGTCTTTCATCCGACTAAACTCCTGTTTGGCCTCCTCCCATAAGGGCCGATTTGTTGATCTACAAACTCGACCGCATCAAAGTTAGGAGCATCAAGGTTGAAAGGCTCAATCGTTTTTTGCTTCTTACTAAGAGGGGCACCAGAAGCTGCAGCAGAATATTGTGGAGGATCAACCAGACGAACCCGAGGAATAGGAATTGCTTTCCTCGGTCCGGGAGAACTCGGCACAGGAGGCTTCACTGGAACCTGAGAAGATCCCTCTCCAACCGCCTTGGCCGAGATGTTTAGAGCAGCAGTTGCCTTCTTCGCCTTCTTGTAGGCCTTCATGGAATCATTATTTTTTGACATCTCTGAAAATACAAAATCAACCACAAAAGACAAGTTACAACATAGGAGAAGAAAAGCTCACTAGCAACTGCTCTGAGGTCACTATCAAAAGAGCAGTGATGATTCATTGTATTATGCTTGGAAAAGAAGTGGAGATTCATCATTTGATTTCTTGTGAGATTTACACAATTGCAAACAAGAACTCCACTGAAGCCAAACTGGCCTACGCAAGCTTAATTTCTCTGCTATGTAAAGATGCTGGGGTGAGGATGGGAGTAGATGAATTCATCCCAATCGAAACACCCAATCACCAAGAAGTCAATGGAAGGACAGTGTAAAACAACTCCATCAAAAGGAGGGCACAGGAGTTCCTCCCAGAAATTCCTGAAATTGACTACTGGACCCGCCTAGAAGCATCTGTTACCAAGCTGCAAGAAGCTATGGAACAACTTAAGGAAGAACAGCAGAATCAAAACTGCATGCTCTGCAAACTGCTGAAGGAACAGGAGAAGCAGGGGCGTGAGCTACAGGAGCTGAAGCGCCAGAAGCTCTCCCTTGAAGGACCAAGCACCCCACAGATTGAGGGAGCATCCACTCCTCAAAATCAAGGTTGTTGAGTCCTAACTCTGTGATAACCTTTATTATTAAGAGTCTATTTTAAGAGTCATTTATTCTTCTGCTTTTAATTTTCTATCTTCTATTATTATGGGTCTGCGCTTATATTTATTTTTGAGTCTTATTTTTATTCCATAATCAATAAAAATTTAAAGTTTATGTCTTAAAGCTATGAATGCCCTATGAATCCATCACCTTTCTTAAATAAAAAGTATTTTTAATTGAAAAAGAAAAAGAAGTACAGGAATTTTGAATTTTAAAACAGTTTAATTATTTTGATGTGGTGCAATACTATTGTTTTCTGAATGAATGCTTGAACAGTGCATATTTTTTAAGTTGATTGTTTATGAATGTTAAAATTGTTGGCTCTTGAAAGAATGATGGGAAAAGGAGAAATGTTATCTGATGATCTGAAAAATCATAAAATTGATTCTTGAAGCAAGAAAAAGCAGTGAAAAGCTTGCAAAAAAAAAAGAAAAAGAAAAAGAAAAGCAAGCAGAAAAAGCCAATACCCCTTTAAACTAAAAGGCATGGGTGATAAAAAGGATCCAAGGCTTTGAGCATCAGTGGATAGGAGGGCCCACAGGAATAAAATCCTGACCTAAGCGACTAAACCAAGCTGTCCCTAACCATGTGCTTGTGGCGTGAAGGTGTCAAGTGAAAACTTGAGACTGAGCGGTTAAAGTCGAAGTCCAAAGCAAAAAGAAGAGTATGTTTAAGAACCCTGGACACCTCTAATTGGGGACTCTAGCAAAGCTGAGTCACAATCTGAAAAGGTTCACCGAGTTATGTGTCTGTGGCATTTATGTATCAGGTGGTAATATTGGAAAACAAAGTGCTTATGGCCACAGCCAAGACACATAAAGTAGTTGTGTTCAAGAATCAACATACTTAACTAGGAGAATCAATAACACTATCTGGATTCTGAGTTCCTATAGATGCCAATCATTCTGAACTTCAAGGAATAAAGTGAGATGCCAAAACTATTCAGAAGCAAAAAGCTAAAAGCCCCACTCATCTAATTAATACTGATCTTCATAGATGTTTTTGGAATTCATTGTATATTCTCTTCTTTTTATCCTATTTGATTTTCAGTTGCTTGGGGACAAGCAACAATTTAAGTTTGATGTTGTGATGAGCGGATAATTTATACGCTTTTTGGCATTATTTTTAGTATGTTTTTAGTATATTTTAATTAGTTTTTATTATATTTTTATTAGTTTTTATTTAAAATTCACTTTTCTGGACTTTACTATGAGTTTGTGTATTTTTCTGTAATTTCAGGTATTTTCTGGCTGAAATTGAGGGACTTGAGCAAAAATCTGATTCAGAGGCTGAAAAAAGACTGCAGATGCTGTTGGATTCTGACCTCCCTGCACTGAAAGTGGATTTTCTGGAGCTTCAAAAGCCCACTTGGCGCGCTCTCAATTGCGTTGGAAAGTAGACATCCTGGGCTTTCCAGAAATATATAATAGTCCATACTTTGCCAGAGATTGGATGGCCCAAACAGGCGTTCCAAGTCAGCTCAAGAATTCTGGCATTTAACGCCGGAACTGGTATAAAAACTAGAGTTAAATGCCCAAACTGGCACAAAAGCTGGCGTTTAACTCCAAGAAAAGTCTCTACACATGAAAGCTTCAATGCTCAGCCCAAGCACACACCAAGTGGGCCCCGGAAGTGGATTTTTACACTAAACACCCTAGCTTACTCATTTTCTGTAACCCTAGGTCACCAGTTCACTATAAAAACTACTTTTAGTGATTCATCTTGTACCTCATGACACTTTACACGTTTCTTATTGTATTCTCTATGGCATGAGTCTCTAAACCCCATTGTTGGGGGTGAGGAGCTCTGCTGTTCTTAATGAATTAATGCAATTACTACTGTTTTCTATTCTATCACGCTTGCTTCTATTCTAAGATGCTCATTCGCACTTCAACCTGATGAATGTGATGATCCGTGACAATCATCATCATTCTCACCTATGAACGCGTGCCTGACAACCACCTCCGTTTTACGTTAGATTGAATGCATATCTCTTAGCCTCATGATTCAGATCAGAGTCTTCATGGTATAAGCTAGAATTATTGGCGGCCATTCCTGAGATCCGGAACATCTAAACCTTGTCTGTGGTATTCTGAGTAGGATCTGGGAAGGGATGACTATGACGAGCTTCAAACTCGTGATTGGTGGGCGTGTGACAGACGCAAAAGGATCAATGGATCCTATTCCAGCATGATCGAGAACCGACAGATGATTAGCCGTGCAGTGACAGCGCATTTGGAATGTTTTCACGGAGAAAACGGGAAGTAGCCAATGACAACGGTGATGCCCAACATAAAGCTTGCCATGGAAGGAGCCTTTCATGCATGAAAAAGAAGATAGTAGGAAAGCAGAGATTCAGAAGACAAAGCATCTCTAAAGCCTCAACCTATTCTTCATTATTGCATAACAAGTATTTATTTCATGTTCTTTTACTTTTTACAATTAAATCTGAGAATTATTGATATCCTGACTAAGAGTTACAAGATAACCATAGCTTGCTCCAAGCCGATAATCTCCGTGGGATCGACCCTTACTCACGTAAGGTATTACTTGGACGACCCAGTGCACTTGCTGGTTAGTTGTGCGGAGTTGCAAAAGTGTGATTGTAATTTCGTGCACCAGTTGCCCTAGTTTGTTCGCTAGTCTCGGTCTATTTTTCTGTCATAAAAACTTTACAGACATTTTTTCAATTTTTATCTTTTCTTCAACTTTTTATCTTTTATTTATATTTGCCTCACTAATATGTTCTTACCACTCCCTAAGTGTTTTATGAAGGTAATTATGAGATTCTGCGCTTAAAGTTGTCTTTCTAAAGCTTTACAGAAAACTGCCTTTTCCGCATTATTTTATTAATTTTATTAAAATATTATTTTTAATTAAATATTATTATTTATTATTTTATCATTAATTTTCGAAAATTAACTTACCTTTTACTTTTAACCTTTAAAATTGACTTTTTACTACCCGTAACTTTTAATATTTCTACTTTAACCACTCTAAATTTTAGAAACTACCAAATAACCCCTTAAACACCAAAATTCTTACTTCCTTGCCCTTTTAAGGATCTAAAGCCTGTTCTTCATGTTCTTCATAAATTCTTCAGATTCTTTCTCTGTTTTTACCCGTTTTTCAGTCTTTTTAGCATCCGATTTTTACTATAATTCATAATAAATTAGAACCACTAAAACCTCATCTTTTCTACTTGATTTCAACACAAATTGAACCTCAATTTAAGGCTAGGGCTTCGTTTTTCTAGCAGCTCCAAGAACATGAACTCAAAGCGTGAATTTCATCAAATTTCATCAAAATTTCACCAAATTTTCACCAATAATCAATCATATATGCAACCAATTTTTAGCACAGCCAAATCATAAAATATTCACACAACTCAAACACAAATAATCAAGATTAATTTTGTGACACCCTACCTGGTTTTGCTGCTCCTAATTCAGTTAGACTTTCAGGTGGTCCTTAAGCACTTTTTCCTCCTAAATCACATCAAGAACAACTTTAAATCCAAAAACCCTCAACTAAGAGAATCTCACTCAACATGTTAGGAAGTGATTTCTACCCTTAGCCTTGCTGGAAGTTCATGTTTCTTGGCCCTCAAGTCATGTTATGCATGATTCCTAAGGAAGAACATCAAGAAAACACATGTTTAAGCATGTTTCCTTGAAACCGAATCAAAAGAGAGATGGTGTAGCCAACTCACCTTGATTCCAGCCTTGATAAGTCATATGAGCCAGACTTGGGGGTTTTGGGGGTGTAGGGTGAGTTGTGATTGGTTGGCTTGGAGGTGGATTAAAATAATATTAAAATATCTCAGGTGTATAACTACAAAACTAGTTGTATCGGAACACGTGTAAAAATATCTCTAAAAATTATTTTTTGAGCTACTAGCATAAATGACACTAGTAACATATTTATTATGAGAATAAAACATGTATAATGAGGCCTTAGCATTGCTAAAATTATCAGAGAGTGCTGGTGCTAAGCTGCACCAGTAAACTGTGAATCCGGTTAAACCGATTTTCTGTTTTTGACTAAAACTAACCAGGTAAACTTATAATATCATTCAAGAAGCTTGTAATACTCATATAATGATGATATTATAGTATTATCTCTCTTCTCTCATGAATCGAGTCTGGATCATCAAACTGAGATGGAAATATAATGACAATGGGGATTGAGATACTTGATGATATATCAAAGGTTTTTCCCTTACTAATCTTCTAGAGAATCCGTACTTCCAGAAAAGATCTCGCGTACTCAAAAATCGGCGTTGTTACATTCTACCCTCCTAAAAGAAAATTTTGTCCTCAAAATTTTAGTTACATGAGAATAGATGCAGGTAATCAGCTTTCATCTTATCTTCCAGTTCCCAAGTGTGCTCTTCTTCTCCTCTTTGTCTCCAAGCTACTTTGACTAAGCGAACAGTTTTTCCTCTTAGCTGCTTATCACTTCTTTCTACGATCCGAACTGGTGATGCTTGATATGTCAAATCGTTTCGTAACTATACTATCTCTGGTTGTAAAATATGACTCTCATCGGGAATATATTTCTTAAGTTGCGAGACATGAAAAACATCATGAAAGTTTTACAGATATGGAGGAAGGGCTACTTGATAAGCTACTAGACCGACTTTTTTAAGTATTTGGAAAGGTCCTATGTATCGAGGGTTAAGCTTTTTAGTCTTAAGGGCTCTACCTATTCCAGTAATTGAAGTTACTTTTTATAGAAAGACATGGTTTCCCTCACTAAATTCTAAGGGTCTACGTCTATTATCGGCATAGCTCTTTTGACGGCTTTGTGCTGTCTGGATCTTCTGGTGAATCCTCTTTATCTTCTCAGTAGTTTCTTGCACTAAGTCCGGACCTAACACACTAGCTTCTCCGTCGTCATTCTAATACAATGGTGTCTGACATCTTCTTCCGTAGAGAGCTTCATAAGGTGCCATCCCGATACTTTGTTGGTAACTATTATTGTAGACAAATTTGATCAACGGCAAATATTTATCACAACTTCCTTGGTTATCCATCACATAAGATCTTAGCATGTCTTCTAATGTCTGGATTGTCCACTCTGATTGTCCGTCTGTCTGAGGATGGTATGCTGTACTCATGTGCAATTCTGTTCCCAACGCTTTCTAGAAAGCTCCCAAAAATCTGGAAGTAATCCTCGGATCTCGATCTGAAACAATTGACGAAGGTATCCCGTGCGATCGTATGATTTCTTGAATATATATCCGTGCCAGCCTTTCTAAAGTATAATCAACTCAAATTGGAAGGAAGTGCACTGACTTTGTCAACCTATCCACAATTGCCCAAATGGCATCGTGTCTTGTTGAGGTCCTTGGCAATCCCGTGACAAAATCCCTAGTGATCTGCTCCCATTTCCATTGTGGTATTTCTAAGGGTTGCAGGGTTCCTGACGGTTTTTGGTGTTCCATCTTCACCTTCTGGTAGGTTAAACATTTTGAGACATAATCAGCTACCTCTTTCTTTAAGCCCGGCCACCAGAACATTTGTTTCAAATCTTGATACATCTTTGTTACTCCAGGATGCATAGAAAATCTACTTTGATGAGCTTCTGCAAGAATCCTTTGCCATAAATCTCCAGAGCTAGGCACACAAATTCTGTTCTTGTATCTCCAGAGACTGCTACGATCTAGTTTTACAGCTTCTGGTTCCTCTACTTTCATCTGTCTCAGCATCGTCATTATTTCTGAGTCTTGTGCTTGTGCTTGCTGAATCCTAATCTTAAAATCTGGTGTTATATGCAGCTGCGCCAAACGGACTCCACTTGACATCTCAGTCATAGCCAACTTAAGGTCCTCAAATTTTGCAAGTAGCTTCTCTTCCTTTATCATCATCCAAGAGATACTCAAATACTTCCTGCTCAAGGCGTCTGCCACCACGTTCGCTTTTCCTGGGTGATAAGTTAACTTAAAATCATAGTCCTTCAGGAACTCCATCCACCTTCGCTGTCGCATATTAAGATCCTTCTGGTTAAAGATATACTTTAAACTTTTGTGGTCAGAGAAAACTTCTAATTGAGCACTCTACAAATAGTGCCTCCAGATCTTCAGAGCAAACACTACTGCAGCCAATTCCAAGTCATGCGTCGGATAATTTCGTTCATGAGGTCTCGGCTGCCGGGAAGCATAAGCCACCACATTTTTGTCTTGCATCAGCACACATCCAAGTCCTTTATGAGAGGTGTCACAGTATACTTCAAAAGGTTCCTGCGGATCAGGTAGTATTAGTACAGGTGCAGTTGTTAGCTTTTCCTTAAGCATCTTGAAGCTTCTATCACATTCAGCCGTCCAGATAAATGAAACTTCCTTTCGTGTAAGGTTAGTCAAAGGTAAGGCTATCTTTGAAAATCCTTTGATGAACCTCCGATAATAGCCAACAAGTCCGAGGAAACTCCGAACTTCTGTAATGGTCGTAGGTGGTTCCCACTGCACTGCTGCTTTAATTTTTAAAGGATGCACTGCAATTCCTCCTTGTGATATAACATGTCCTAAAAATGCCACCTTCTCTCGCACTTTGATAGTTTAGCATATAACTTTCAAGCCCTCAGTATCTGTAATACAATCCTTAGATGCTCTTCATGGTCTCTTTCTGTCTTCGAATAAATGAGAATATCGTCTATGAAAACTACTACGAACTGATCAAGGTACAGATAGAAACTATGATTCATGTAATCCATGAAAATTGCTGGAGCATTAGTTAGTCCAAACGACATAACCGTATACTCATAGTGACCATATGGAGTTCTAAATGCAGTCTTCGGTATATCTGACTCTTTCATTCGAATCTAGTGATAGCCCGATCGTAAATCAATCTTCAAGAACACAGTTGCACCTTTTAACCGATCCATCAAATCATCTATCCGTGGAAGTGGGTACTTATTCTTGATAGTGACTTTATTTAGCTGTCGATTTTCAAGGAAACATGCTTAAACATGTGTTTTCTTGATGTTCTTCCATAGGAATCATGCTTAACTTGACTTGAGGGCCAAGAAACGTTAATTTCCAGCAAGTCTAAGGTGAGATATCCCTTCCTAATGTGCTGAGAAAGATTTGGTCAGTTGAGGGTTTGTGGATTTAAAGTTGTTCTTGATGTGATTTAGGAGGAAAAAGTGCTTAAGGACCACCTGAAAGTATAACCGAATTAGGATCAGCAAAACCAGGTAGGGTGTGATGAATTTAAACTTGATTGATTGTGTGTTGAGATGTGTGATTATGATATGGTTTGGTTATGCTTGAAATTGATTGCTTATATGAGTTATTCTTGGTGAAAGTTTGTTGAAATTTTGATGAAATTTGATGATATTTAAGCTATGAATGTTGTTCTTGAGGGCTGCTGGAAAAATGAACCCTAGAGATTAAATTGGGGTTCAATTCTTGTTAAAATCATGTAGAAAAGAAGGAGTTTCAGTGGCTGCTAATTTATTTTGAATTATGGTAAAAATCGGTTGCTGAAAAGAGTGAAAAACGGGTAAAAATAGAGAAAGAATATGAAGAATTTACGAAGAACACGAAGAACACTTTGAGTGTGATGAAGAATATGGAAGAACATGCCTTAGATCTTAAAAATTGCAAGGTTGTAATTATTTTGGTTTTTGAGGAGTTATTTTGTAATTTCTAAAAGTTAGGGTGGTTAAAGTAGAAATATTAAAAATTACGGGGGTAAAAAATTAATTTTAAAGGTTAAAAGGTAAAGGCAAGGTAATTTTCGAAAATTTAGTAATAAAATAATAAATAATAATAAAATATTAAATAATAATATTTAATTAAAAATAATATTTTAATAATAATAATAAAATAATGCAGAAAAGGCAGTTTTCTGTAAAAGCTTTAGAAAGACAACTTTAATTTCATGAACAACTTTAAGTGGTAAGAACATATTAGTGAGGCAAAGATAAAAGAAAGATAAAAAGTTAAAGAAAAGATAAAAACCAAAGAAAATTCTGTAAAGTTTTAATGACAGAAAAACAGACAAGGATTAGTGAACGAACTAGGGCAACATTGTTAGTACTTGAGTTGTGACTAGGGTTAGGTATTATATGAAAAGTTAAACTGATTCAGTATAGACTTAATGAACCTATACTTGGGATAGGCTAACCATTCATACTGAAATTTACACAAGCTTTAAATACATACGTTAAACAGAGAAACCAGAGCAGAGTAAAGAGATACAGAGAAAAAAAAGTAATCAGAACAGAGTAATAAGACAAAAAGAGAAGAGTAATATAATGGAGAGTTAAGCCTTGTGGCATGATACTCTATTGTATGTTTATCTACTATTTTTTCGTTGGCCCTAGAGGTCCTGTAGGCCCAAGTTCACCTACAGTAAGTTGTTATTCCTGTAGGACGAAGTTCACCTGCAGTGAATATCAATTGTGTATCTCAGGGTGTTTCTCCTGTAGGCCGAAGTTCACCTACAGAGAGTTGTGATACCTGTAAGCCGAAGTTCACTTACAGGGGCACTATTTCTGTAAGCCGAAGTTTACTTACAGAAGTGCTATTTCTGTAGGCCGAATTTCACCTACAGAAAGTTGTTTTGTTGTGTTTAGATTATTCTTGTAAGGCGAAGTTCACTTACAGGGGCGCCATTTCTGTAGGCCGAAGTTCACCTACAGAGATGAAGCCATATCTAGGACTATTTCCTAGGTAATGTCGGGCTGCAGGGTGTAAACCAACACGTGAGCTCTTGGCCTGCATAGGATAGACATGCATCATATTTGGTCGTGCATTTCCTCTGTTATGATTGTTGTATGAATGTATGCTTTGTTTGTTTGTATTGTATTCTATGTATTTGTGTTTTACTTTCTTGTAGATAGCTATTTCAATTGTGTATCTCAAGGTGTTACTCATTTTGGGAATGTTCATGCCTAGCTTGAGATACTAAGAGTGATCACCTTAATGTTGATTGTTTGGTGCGGATAAGACTTCAATGACTGTGAATAGGCATGGTTTAATCGAGCTCCGAACGATGAATCGACGTGAGCCATAACTATCTTCATAGCTGTTATGATCTTAATGGCTATGGCTGTGTGAGATTTGGATGTTGTCCGGAATGGACTGATCTCTTCGTTAGGATGGCTTGAAGGAAATAGACCGCTTGAAGAAGGATTCTTGCACGCGGCTGAAATTTTGAGGGCAAAATTTTCTTTAAGGAGGGTAGAATGTAACAACCCCGATTTTTCGAGTACGCGAGATCTTTTCTGAAGGCACGGATTTCTCCGGAAGATCAGTAAAGGGAACACCTCTTATATATCATCAAGAATCTCAATCCTCATTGTCATTATGTCATCCTTAAGCTAGAACCTCTTCTGAGCCAAGCTCGATAACGCAATCATGAAAAACCTAGTTTTTGAACCGTATCGGTTAGGAGTTTTGATTCTACATTTCGTAATTAGTCTCTGTTTGATGAATCAGACTCGATTCGTGAGAGAAGAGAGATAATAGTATAATATTATCATTATATTAGTATTAGAAGATGCTTGAATGATATTATAAGGTTACCTGGTCTATTTTAGTTAAAAACAGGAAATCGGTTTAACCGGGTTCATAGTTTACTGGTGCAGCTTAGCACCAGCACTCTCTGAAGACTTTAGCAATGCTAAGGCCTCATAATACATGTTCTATTCTCATATTTAGTATGTTACTAGTGTCATTTATGCTTGTAGCTCAGAAAATAATTTTTAGAGATGTTTTTACAAGTGTTCCGATACACCTAGTTTTAGTAGTTATACACTTGAGATATTTTAATATTATTTTAGTCCACCTCCTAGCCAACCAATCACAACTCACCCTACAACCCCAAGACCTCCAAGGCTGTCTCATTTCTTCATTTTTGGCCGAAAATAACAAGAAAGAAAAGAGAGAAACTTTCATGACACTTAAATCTTCAAAGCCTGATTTCTTCTGAACTAAAACTCAAATCAAAACTCCGATTTCACCAAAATGATCCTCTTTTCTTCCTCTACATAATCATATAACATATTAAGGCTGGAAATAAGGTGAGATGGCTGTCTCCATCACTCTTCAATTTGATTTTCAAGGAAACATGCTTAAACATGTGTTTTCTTGATGTTCTTCCTAAGAAATCATGCTTAACTTGACTTGAGAGAGATTTGGTCAGTTGAGAGTTTGTGGATTTAAAGTTGTTCTTGATGTGATTTAGGAGGAAAAAGTGCTTAAGGACCACCTAAAAGTATAACCGAATTTGGAGCAGCAAAACCAGGTAGGTTGTGACGAATTTAATCTTGATTGATTATTTTTGAGATGTGTGATTATGATATGGTTTGGTTATGCTTGAAATTGATTGCTTATATGAGTTATTCTTGGTGAAAGTTTGTTGAAATTTTGATAAAATTTGATGATATTCAAGCTATGAATGTTGTTCTTGAGGGCTGCTAGAAAAACGAACCCTAGGCCTTAAATTGGGGTTCAATTTGTGTTAAAATCATGTGGAAAAGATGGGGGTTTTAGTGGCCGGGAATTTATTATGAATTATGGTAAAAATCGGTTGCTGAAAAGACTAAAAAACAGGTGAAAACAAAGAAAGAATATGAAGAATTTACGAAGAACACGAAGAACACTTTGAGTGTGATGAAGAATATGGAAGAACATGCCTTAGATCTTAAAAATTGCAAGGTTGTAATTATTTTGGTTTTTGAGGAGTTATTTTGTAATTTCTAAAAGTTAGGGTGGTTAAAGTAGAAATATTAAAAATTACGGGGGTAAAAAGTTAATTTTAAAGGTTAAAAGGTAAAGGCAAGGTAATTTTCGAAAATTTAGTAATAAAATAATAAATAATAATAAAATATTAAATAATAATATTTAATTAAAAATAATATTTTAATAATAATAATAAAATAATGCAGAAAAGGCAGTTTTCTGTAAAAGCTTTAGAAAGACAACTTTAATTTCATGAACAACTTTAAGTGGTAAGAACATATTAGTGAGGCAAAGATAAAAGAAAGATAAAAAGTTAAAGAAAAGATAAAAACCAAAGAAAATTCTGTAAAGTTTTAATGACAGAAAAACAGACAAGGATTAGTGAACGAACTAGGGCAACATTGTTAGTACTTGAGTTGTGACTAGGTTTAGGTATTATATGAAAAGTTAAACTGATTCAGTATAGACTTAATGAACCTATACTTGGGATAGGCTAACCATTCATACTGAAATTTACACAAGCTTTAAATACATACGTTAAACAGAGAAACCAGAGCAGAGTAAAGAGATACAGAGAAAAAAAAGTAATCAGAACAGAGTAATAAGACAAAAAGAGAAGAGTAATATAATGGAGAGTTAAGCCTTGTGGCATGATATTCTATTGTATGTTTATCTACTGTTTTTTCGTTGGCCCTAGAGGTCCTGTAGGCCCAAGTTCACCTACAGTAAGTTGTTATTCCTGTAGGACGAAGTTCACCTGCAGTGAATATCAATTGTGTATCTCAGGGTGTTTCTCCTGTAGGCTGAAGTTCACCTACAGAGAGTTGTGATACCTGTAAGCCGAAGTTCACTTACAGGGGCACTATTTCTGTAAGCCGAAGTTTACTTACAGAAGTGCTATTTCTGTAGGCCGAAGTTCACCTACAGAAAGTTGTTTTGTTGTGTTTAGATTATTCTTGTAAGGCGAAGTTCACTTACAGGGGCGCCATTTCTGTAGGCCGAAGTTCACCTACAGAGATGAAGCCATATCTAGGACTATTTCCTAGGTAATGTCGGGCTGCAGGGTGTAAACCAACACGTGAGCTCTTGGCCTGCATAGGATAGACATGCATCATATTTGGTCGTGCATTTCCTCTGTTATGATTGTTGTATGAATGTATGCTTTGTTTGTTTGTATTGTATTCTATGTATTTGTGTTTTACTTTCTTGTAGATAGCTATTTCAATTGTGTATCTCAAGGTGTTACTCATTTTGGGAATGTTCATGCCTAGCTTGAGATACTAAGAGTGATCACCTTAATGTTGATTGTTTGGTGCGGATAAGACTTCAATGACTGTGAATAGGCATGGTTTAATCGAGCTCCGAACGATGAATCGACGTGAGCCATAACTATCTTCATAGCTGTTATGATCTTAATGGCTATGGCTGTGTGAGATTTGGATGTTGTCCGGAATGGACTGATCTCTTCGTTAGGATGGCTTGAAGGAAATAGACCGCTTGAAGAAGGATTCTTGCACGCGGCTGAAATTTTGAGGGCAAAATTTTCTTTAAGGAGGGTAGAATGTAACAACCCCGATTTTTCGAGTACGCGAGATCTTTTCTGAAGGCACGGATTTCTCCGGAAGATCAGTAAAGGGAACACCTCTTATATATCATCAAGAATCTCAATCCTCATTGTCATTATGTCATCCTTAAGCTAGAACCTCTTCTGAGCCAAGCTCGATAACGCAATCATGAAAACCTAGTTTTTGAACCGTATCAGTTAGGAGTTTTGATTCTACATTTCGTAATTAGTCTCTGTTTGATGAATCGGACTCGATTCGTGAGAGAAGAGAGATAATAGTATAATATTATCATTATATTAGTATTAGAAGATGCTTGAATGACATTATAAGGTTACCTGGTCTATTTTAGTTAAAAACAGGAAATCGGTTTAACCGGGTTCATAGTTTACTGGTGCAGCTTAGCACCAGCACTCTCTGAAGACTTTAGCAATGCTAAGGCCTCATAATACATGTTCTATTCTCATATTTAGTATGTTACTAGTGTCATTTATGCTAGTAGCTCAGAAAATAATTTTTAGAGATGTTTTTACAAGTGTTCCGATACACCTAGTTTTAGTAGTTATACACTTGAGATATTTTAATATTATTTTAGTCCACCTCCTAGCCAACCAATCACAACTCACCCTACAACCCCAAGACCTCCAAGGCTGTCTCATTTCTTCATTTTTGGCCGAAAATAACAAGAGAGAAAAGAGAGAAACTTTCATGACACTTAAATCTTCAAAGCCTGATTTCTTCTGAACTAAAACTCAAATCAAAACTCCGATTTCACCAAAATGATCCTCTTTTCTTCCTCTACATAATCATATAACATATTAAGGCTGGAAATAAGGTGAGATGGCTGTCTCCATCACTCTTCAATTTGATTTTCAAGGAAACATGCTTAAACATGTGTTTTCTTGATGTTCTTCCTTAGAAATCATGCTTAACTTGACTTGAGAGAGATTTGGTCAGTTGAGAGTTTATGGATTTAAAGTTGTTCTTGATGTGATTTAGGAGGAAAAAGTGCTTAAGGACCACCTAAAAGTATAACCAAATTTGGAGCAGCAAAACCAGGTAGGGTGTGACGAATTTAATCTTGATTGATTATTTTTGAGATGTGTGATTATGATATGGTTTGGTTATGCTTGAAATTGATTGCTTATATGAGTTATTCTTGGTGAAAGTTTGTTGAAATTTTGATAAAATTTGATGATATTCAAGCTATGAATGTTGTTCTTGAGGGCTGCTAGAAAAACGAACCCTAGGCCTTAAATTGGGGATCAATTTGTGTTAAAATCATGTGGAAAAGATGGGGGTTTTAGTGGCCGGGAATTTATTATGAATTATGGTAAAAATCGGTTGCTGAAAAGACTAAAAAACAGGTGAAAACAAAGAAAGAATCTGAAGAATTTACGAAGAACACGAAGAAAACTTTGAGTGTGATGAAGAACAATGAATAATAGGCTTTAGATCTTAAAAAGGGCAAGGAAGTAAAATTTTTGGTGTTTGAGGGGTTATTTGGTAATTTCTGAAAGTTAGGGTAGTAAAAGTAGAAATATTAAATTTTACGGCTGGTAAAAGTAAATTTTAAAGGTTAAAAGTTAAAGTAACGTTAATTTTAGAAATTTTAATGATAAAATAATAAATAATAATAAAATATTAAATAATAATATTTAATTAAAAATAATATTTTGATAAAATAGTAAAATAATGTGGAAAAGGCAGTTTCTGTAAAAGCTTTAGAAAGACAACTTTAAGCGTAGAATCTCATAATTACCTTTATAAAACACTTAGGGAGTGGTAATACCATGTTAGTGAGGCAAAGATAAAGGAAAGATAAGAAGTTAAGGAAAAGATAAAAACCAAAGAAAAGTCTGTAAAGTTTTAATGACAGAAAAACAGACAGAGATTAGTAAACGAACTAGGGCAACGTAGTTAGTCCTTGAGTTGCAGCTAGGGTCAGGTATTATATGAAAAGTTAAACTGTTTCAGTATAGACTTAATGAACCTATACTTGGGACAAACTAACTATTCATACCGAAATTTACATAAGCTTTAGATACATACGTTAAGCAAAGAAACACATAAATCAGAGTAACTAGAGCAGAGTAAAGAGATAAAGAGAAAAAGAGTAATCAGAGCAGAGTAAAGAGACAGAGAGAGAAGAGTAGTAGAATACACAAACTGATAATGTTAAATACGGGAAGTACCCACGAACTGAATGATCATTGGTCTCGGGGAAACCTATGAACTGTTAACTATTTCGTGTGTGGGAAAAACCCACGAATTGATAATCATTGATTACGGGAATAACCCACTAACTGTTATATGTTAATCTCGGGTATAACCCAAAAACTGAGGATCGATGTGTTGTTATGTGCTGATCTCGGGTATAACCCACGAACTGAGGATCTCTGTTTTATTTGTTAATTGATCTCGGGGAAACCCACGAACTGAGGATCTCTATTTTGTTTGTGTGTTAATCTCGGGGACACCCATGAACTGAGGATCATTGTTTCCCCTTGTGCATATATTATGGGGTCGAGCTTTGTGCCGACTGCTGGTAGTCACGAAGGAGTGGTATTCTTAGCCACCGACACGTATGCACGAAGAACACAATGGGAAGCCATATCTGGGACTTGTTCCTAGGTAATGTCGAGCTGCATGGTGTAAACTGACACGTGAGATCATGGCCTGCATAGGACAGATATGCATCATACTTGGTTGTGCATTTCCTCTGTTATGATTGTTGAATGAATGTATGCTTTGTTTGTTTGTATTCTATTCTATGTATTTGTGTTTTATTTTCTTGCATTCTTTTGTTTGTGTTCTGCTTTCTGTTTTCTCTATTTTCTCTATTTATCTGTATCTTCTGTTCACTACTTCTCGGTATTTTGCTATTCATCTGCTAAACAACACGGAATTAATGAACTTAACTAATAACCCCAGCCCTACTAAGAACTCTCCAGTTCTTACCCCTTCTCTCTCCCTTTCCCCTTCAGATGGAAGCAGGAGTACCCTTCCGTAATCTACTGATGACCGTTTCACAAAGAGGATTCTGCTCTAGGTAGTCTTCTGAGTCTAAGGTGAATCTCGTTCTTTGTTTATATGTATATACTGTGAGACCACCCAATATCTGCACCCCGTTTGTACGTGAACTTTAACCTAAATCTTGTGTACGAGACTCCTGTTGTGTGGCTACTTGATGAGGAACCATAGAGACATCATATGGCTATGTCTGATCGTGCAGAGGAGTAGTAGATGACCTTCCACCTATTGATGACGTTCCACCTGACTTGAGTTTTGAAGACTTAGAACGTACTTTCCCTCGCTTTAGTAGTTTAGAGGGATTAGGTGAGTATAGAGTCTAGGCTAGCCTGGGCGCCAGCATAGGAACTTCTTGAACAGGTCAGGGCCTAGGATGTTGTATGTGTATATATGTATATAGTTATTATCTAGTTATATCTAGGGGTGTTCTAACTAAAAGTTTATACTTAGATAAAGGCTGGATCACGAAATGTTATTAACTGCTTGAAATGTATTTATGTGTGGTTATTTATAACTATTTTATCTATTATCAGTTGTGAATTGATTATGAATGATTCCGTCTATTAATTCAAACATTTTCAAAAAAAAAAGGTACCTCGCAAAATAACTACTTTTTAACAGCGAATCAAGCTCATATAATAAATAATAGATAATAATTAGGAAGACAAGTTGGTAACGCTCAGTTTCTGATATAATCCAGACATACTGAAAATTGGGTCGTTACAATTTGGTATCAGAGTAGAACATTCCCAGTACAGCCTGGGGAGTGGACTGACTATGCTTTATTGCATACTCTGCTTGTGTGTCTCATGCTATTAGGTATCTTCAAGATACATCTGGCATGAATATCTATGGGCATTCATTTTGGGAATGTTCGTGCTTAACTTGAGATATTAAGACTGATAACCTTAATATTGATTGTTTGGTACAGATAAGACCTCAATGACTGTGAATAGGCATGGTTTAATTGAGCTCCGAACGACGAATCGATGTGAGCCACAGCTATCTTCATAGCTGTTATGATCTCCATAGCTATGACTATGCATGATTTGGGTGCTGTAAGGAATGGATCAATCTCTTTGTCAGGATGGCTTGAAGGAAACAGATCTCTTGAAAATGGATTCTTACATGTCGCTGAAATTTTGAGGGCAAAATTTTCTTTTAGGAGGGTAGAATGTAACAACCCCATTTTTCCGAGTACGCGAGATCTTTTCCGAAGGCACGAAATCCTCTGGGAGATCAGTAAAGGGAACACCTCTGATGTATTATCAAGCATCTCAACCCTCATTGTCATTATGACATATTTAAGCTAGGAGCTTTTCTGAGGCAAGCTCGATAATGCAATCACGAAGACCCTAGTTTTTGAACCCTATCGGTTAGGGGTTTTGATTCTGTTATTCGTAAATGGTCTCAGTTTGACGAACTGGACTCTATTCATGAGAGAAGAGAGATAATAGGATAATATTATCATTACGTTAGTATTAGAAGATGCTTGAATGATATTATAAGGTTACTTGGTCTGTGTTAGTTAAAAACAGGAAATCGGTTTAACCGGGTTCACAGTTTACTGGTGCAGCTTTGCACCAGCACTCTTTGATGACTTTAGCAATGCTAAGGCCTCATCATACATGTTCTATTCTCATATTAAATATGTTCCTAGTGCCATTTATTCTAGTAACTCAGAAAATAATATTTAGAGATGTTTTTACAAGTGTTCCGATACATCTAGTTTTAGTACTTGTACGCTTGAGATATTTTAATATTATTTTAACCCACCTCCAAACCAACCAATCACAACTCACCTTACACCCCAAAGACACTCCAAGGCTGGTCATTTACTCCCTTTGGACAAAAATGAGAAGAGAGAAAAGAGAGAAACTTTCATGAACACTTAATCTTCAAAGCTTGATTTCTTCCGAACTAAAACTCAAATCAAAACTCCAATTTCACCAAAATGATCCTCTCTTCTTCCTCTACATAACCATATAACATATCAAGGCTGGATATAAGGTGAGATGGCTGTCTCCCTCCCTTTTCAATTCGGTTTTCAAGGAAACATGCTTAAACAAGTGTTTTCTTGATGTTTTTCCTTAGATCTCTTGCTTAACTTGACTTGAGGGCCAAGAAACATTAATTTCCAGCAAGTCTAAGGTGATATATCCCTTCCTAACATGCTGAGAGAGACTTGGTCAGTTGAAGATTTGTGAATTTAAAGTTGTTCTTGATGTGATTTAGGAGGAAAAAGTTCTTAAGGACCACCTAAGGACATAACCGAATTAGGAGCAGCAAAACCAGGTTGGGTTTGATAAATTTAATCTTGATTGATTGTGTTTGATTTGTGTGATTGTGATATGGTTTGGCCATGCTTGAAATTGATGGTTTATATGAGTGATTCTTGTTGAAATTTTGGTGAAAATTTGATGAAATTTGATGATATTCAACTTTAAACTTATGTTCTTCATGGCTGTTGGAATTTTAAAATCATGTAGAAAAGATGGGGTTTTAGTGACTGGGAATTTATTTTGAATTTTGGTAAAAATCAGTTGCTGAAAAGACTGAAAAACGGGTAAAAACGGAGAAAGAATCTGAAGAATTTACGAAGAACACGAAGAACACTTTGAGTGTGATGAAGAACATTGAAGAACACCTTTTAGATCTTAAAAGGGCAAGGTTGTAATTATTTTGGTGTTTAAGGGGTTATTTGGTAGTTTCCAAAAGTTAGGGTGGTTAAAGTAGAAATATTAAAAGTTATGGGTAGTAAAAAGTGAATTTTAAAGGTTAAAAGTAAAAGGTAAGTTAATTTCCAAAAATTAATGATAAAATAATAAATAATAATAAAATATTAAATAATAATTTTTAATTAAAAAATATTTTAATAAAAATAATAAAATAATACGGAAAAGGCAGTTTTCTATAAAAGCTTTAGAAAGACAACTTTAAGCGCAGAATCTCATAATTACCTTCATACAACACTTAGGGAATGGTAAGAACATATTAGTGAAGCAAAAATAAATAAAAGATAAAAAGTTGAAGAAAAGATAAAAATTGAAGAAAAAGTCTGTAAAGTTTTAATGATAGAAAAACAGACAGAGACTAGCGAACAAACTAGGGCAATATAGTTAGTCGTTGAGTTGCGACTAGGGTTAGGTATTATATGAAAAGTTAAACTGTTTCAGTATAGACTTAATGAACCTATACTTTGGACGGCTAACTATTCATACCGAAATTTACATAAGCTTTAAATACACATGTTAAACAAAGAAATCAGAGCAGGGTAAAGGGACTAAGAGCAGAAGGCTTATTGAAATGTTATTTGTTGCTTGCGGCAACCCAAGAGATATTGTTTGCTTAATTGTTGCTTAATGCAACCCAAGAGATAATGTTTATTTATCTGTTTCTTAAAGCAACCCAAGAGCTTCTGTAGGAAAAGTAGGATACCTACAGTAATTTTTCGTTCCCAAGAGTATATTTCCTGCGAGTAGAAAGCAGAGGCTATCTCAATAGAGCTACGAATAATTATATGCACATTTATTTGAACGGGAAATCGTGAACTCGTGACCGGATAAATGTCGTGAATGCAGGTGCTAACCGACACATGAGCTCATGGCCTGTACTAGGACTAAACATGCATCATTCTTGTCTGCGCATTATTCTTTATTGCATTCCTACTTGTGTGCGATCTATTTCTTTATGTTTGTTTGCTTGAGTGTTATGTCTATGCTTTATCTTCTTGTATTCTTTTGCTTGTGTTCTGTTCTTTATTTTTCTATCTATTTTTAACTTCTGTTTACTACTTTACTGTATTCTACTATCCATCTACTAATCGAAATCGAATAAATAATTGTAACTAACAACCCCGACCCTACTAAGAACTCCCCAGTTCTTATCCCTTCTCTCCCTTCCTCCCCCTCAGATGGATACGGGCGTGATCTTCTATGAGTTCGAGGACCCTTACGTCTACGAGGATCCGGTACATCACAGTTACTTCATTATGGGTTTGGAGCCTCGTATTAGACGATATGCGTTACCTAATCAAGCTTTTCAACATCCTCTGTCTAGCCCGCATTTTGACCTCGATGCTCCTTACGACTTTCCCTTATCCTGGTTACATCCTGACGCACCTGGTCATCCTTTTCCTGATGATCCCGGACACCCTATACCAGCTCAACCTTTGAATGAGGTGGAACCTGAGCCTATCATTCCTGATGACCCTGAGTTAGCTGGTGACTACGTACCTGTGATACCACAAGAGTGGGATTTTCCCCCTAAGCCAATCCTCGACTTTCAACAGCCTGATGAGCCGGCATTACCGGACGGTGGGGTAGCTCCTATATACGCGAACGGACCTGTGCTTGCTGTCACTATGTACAAAACCATTTGCGAGCACAAGTCCGTTCGTGTATATAGGAGCTACCCCACCATCCAGTAGTGCCGGCTCATCAGGCTATGGAAAGTCGGGGATCGGCTCAGGGGGAAAATCCCAATCTGATGGTATCACAGGTACGTAGTCACCAGCTAACTCGGGGTCATCAGGAATGTTAGGCTCAGGTTTCACCTCATTCAAAGGTTGAGCTGGTATAGGGTGTCCGGGATCATCAGGAAAAGGATGTCCAGGTGCGTCAGGATGTAACCAGGATAAGGGAAAGTCGTAAGGAGCATCGGGGTCAAAATGCGGACTAGACAGAGGATGTTGAGAAGCTCGATTAAGTAACGCATATCGTCTAATACGTGGCTCCATCCCATAATGAAGTAACTGTGATGTACTGGATCCTCGTAGATGTAAGGGTCCTCGAACTGATAGAAGATCACGCCCATCTCCATCTGAGGGGGAGGAAGGGAGAGAAGGGGGTAAGAGCTGGGGAGTTCTTAGTAGGGTCGGGGTTATTAGTTACATTCATTTATTCGATTTCGATTAGTAGATGGATAATAAAATACAGTAAAGTAGTAAACAGAAGTTAAAAATAGATAGAAAAACAAAAACCAGAACACAAGCAGAAGAATACAAGAAGATAAAGCATAGACATAGCACTAAAGCAAACAAACATAAAGAAATAGATCACACACAAGTAGAAATGCAACAGAGAATAATGCGCAAACAAGAATGATGCATGTCTAGCCATAGTACAGGCCATGAGCTCATGTGTCGGTTAGCACCTGCATTCTCGACATTTATCCGATCACGATTTCACGATTTCCTGGATACGATCTTCCGTTCAAATAAATGCGCATATAATTATTAGCAGCTCTATTGAGACAGCCTCTGCTTTCTACTCGCAGGAAATATACTCTTGGGAACGGAAAATTGCTGCAGGTATCCTAGTTTTCCTACAGAAGCTCTTGGGTTGCTTTAAGCCACAGATAAATAAACATTATCTCTTGGGTTGCCGCAAGCAACAAATAACTTTTCAATAAGCCTTCTGCTCTTAGACCCTTTACCCTGCTCTGATTTCTCTGTTTAACATGTGTATCTAAAGCTTATGTAAATTTCGGTATGAATAGTTAGCCTGTCCCAAGTATAGGTTCATTAAGTCTATAATGAAATAGTTTAACTTTTCATATAATACCTAACCCTGGTCGCAAATCAAGGACTAACTATGTTGCCCTAGTTTATTCGCTAGTCTTTGTCTGTTTTTCTGTCATTAAAACTTTACAGACTTTTTCGTCAATTTTTATCTTTTATTTATCTTTGCCTCACTAATACATTCTTACCACTCCCTAAGTGTTTTATGAAGGTAATTATGAGATTCTGCGCTTAAAGTTGTCTTTCTAAACCTTTTACAGAAAATTGTCTTTTCCGCATTATTTTATTATTTTTATTAAAATATTATTTTTAATTAAATATTATTATTTAATATTTTATTATTATTTATTATTTTATTATTAATTTTCGAAAATTAACTTACCTTTTACTTTTAACCTTTAAAATTCACTTTTTACTACCCGCAACCTTTAATATTTCTACTTTAACCACCCTAACTTTTGGAAACTACCAAATAACCCCTTAAACACCAAATTTTTTTCTTCCTTGCCCTTTTAAGGATCTAAAGCCTGTTCTTCATTGTTCTTCATCACACTCAAAGTGTTCTTCATGTCCTTCATAAATTCTTCAGATTCTTTCTCTGTTTTTACCCGTCTTTCAGTCTTTTCAGCAACCGATTTTTACTATAATTCATAATAAATTAGCAGCCACTAAAACCCCATTTTTTCTACTTGATTTCAACACAAATTGAACCTCAATTTAAGCCTAGGGTTTCGTATTTCCAGCGGCTCCAAGAACATGAACTCAAAGCTTGAATTTCATCAAATTTCATCAAAATTTCACCAAATTTTCACCAAGAATCAATCATATATGCAACCATTTTTTAGAACAGCCAAATCATACAACATTCACACAACTCAAACAAAAATAATCAAGATTAATTTCATGACACCCTTCCTGGTTTTGCTGCTCCTAATTCGGTTAGACTTTCAGGTGGTCCTTAAGCACTTTTTCCTCCTAAATCACATCAAGAACAACTTTAAATCCAAATACCCTCAACTAACCAAATCTTACTCAGCATGTTAGGAAGTGATTTCTAACCTTAGACTTGCTGTAAGTTCACGTTTCTTGGCCCCCAAGTCAAGTTAAGCATGATTCCTAAGGAAGAACATCAAGAAAACACATGTTTAAGCATGTTTCCTTGAAACCGAATCAAAAGAGAGATGGTGTAGCCAACTCACCTTGATTCCAGCCTTGATAAGTCATATGATCATGTAGAGAAAGAAGAGAGGATCATTTTGGTCGGATTGGAATTTTGATTTGAGTTTTAGTTCAGCAGAAATCAATCTTTGAAGATTTGGAACTAAGAACTTTTCTCTCTTTTTCTCTCTTCCTATTTTCGGCCACAAAGTGAAAATGAGCCAGCCTTGGGGGTTTTGGGGGTGTAGGGTGAGTTGTGATTGGTTGGCTTGGAGGTGGATTAAAATAATATTAAAATATCTCAGGTGTATAACTACTAAAACTAGACGTATCAGAACACTTGTAAAAACATCTCTAAAAATTATTTTCTGAGCTACTAGCATAAATGACACTAGCAACATATTTATTATGAGAATAAAACATGTATAATGAGGCCTTAGCATTGCTAAAGTCATAAGAGAGTGCTGGTGCTAAGCTGCACCAGTAAACTGTGAACCCAGTTAAACCGATTTTCTGTTTTTAATGAAAACTGACCAGGTAACCTTATAATATCATTCAAGAAGCTTATAATACTCATATAATGATGATATTATACTATTATCTCTCTTATCTAATGAATCGAGTACGGTTCATCAAACTGAGACTATTTACGGAAACCAGAATCAAAACTCCTAACTGATACGGTTCAAAAACTAGGTTCTTCGTGACCGCGTTATCGAGCTTGCCTCGGAAAAGGTTCTAGCTTAAAGATAACATAATGAGAATGAGGATTGAGATACTTGATGATATATCAAAGGTTTTTCCCTTACTAATCTTCCGGAGAAATCCGTACTTCTAGAAAAGATCTCGCGTACTCGAAAACTGGGGTTGTTACACGCGCCCATTGATGTATTCCCAATCTTTGTTTCTTCATGCATTCTCCTCTTTGTATGCTTTTCTTCCCATTTCTTTCATCCAATACTTGCCTTATGAACCTGAAATCACTCAACAAACACATCAAGGCATCGAATAGAATTAAAGTAAATTAAAATCATCAATTTAAGGGCCTAAAAAATATGTTTTTACACTTAAGCACAATTTAAGGGAGAATTACAAAACCATGCTATTTCATTGAATAAATGTGGGAAAAGGTGATAAAATCTCCTAAAATAAGCACAAGATAAACCACGAAATTGGGGTTTATCCAGAGGCTCTCTCCTCTCTCTTAGGTTTTTAGAATTAGGATTTCTCTTAGAGTATGGTTATTTCTTCAATCCAGGTTCAATGTTCCTTTGATTTATATTCTCTTCTACTTTTATTTATTCTATTGCTTTAGTTTGTTTATTTTCCCAATTTGGTTTATGAACTTCATGTTAGAATGGATTTCTTTATTTAATGCAATTTGAGGTAATTAAGATTTATGATTGTTTTATTTTATTTATGATATAAATAATTTGGATTTTTCCCCTTTTGGCTTTGGTTGAGTAATTGGTGACGCTTGAGTTGTCAAACTCAGCTGTTGATTGAAAATTTGAAATTGCTAATTGATTTGGATCCCTCTGAAGCTAGTCTTTCCATAGGAGTTGACTAGGACTTGAGGAATAAATAATTCTTATAAGTGGGAGCAATAAACAATTCTCATCACAACTGATAAGGATAACTAGGATGGGATTTCTAATTCTCATACCTTGCCAAGAGTTTTCTTAATTATTAATTTATTTTTCTTGTCATTTAATTTACTTGTTCTTTAATTCAAAAACCCCCAAAAATACACTTTTTCTCATAACCAATAATAAATCATACTTCCCTGGAATTCCTTGAGAGACGACCCGAGGTTTAAATACTTCGGTTATAAATTTTATTGGGTTTTATTACTTGTGACAACCAAAGTTTTTGTACGAAAGGATTCTTTGCTGGTTTAGAAACTATACTTGCAACGAGACTTTATTTGGGAAAATTCTTTACCGACAGAAATCCGTTTGTCATGGGTTTACAAGCTTGGCATGCCATTCCTCTAGCACCAAGTGGCACGCCCTTGATTATTTGACTTGGCATGCCACGCCTTAAGTCTCAAGTGGCACGCCCATAATGGTGCTTCCTCGATTCCTCTCTGCTTAGTTTCACAGGCGTGCCACGCCTTTGACCTGGTGTGCCACGCACATTGTGGGAGATGAGGTTGGCATGTCACGCCCAGCTTGGAGTGCCACGCCCCTTACAAATCTTCAAAGATCCTTTTCTGGACAGAGTGCCTGGCGTGCAACGCCCTGCAGTGGCATGCCACACCCATAGTAAACTTAGAGTGCCTTATCTAGAAAAGATAACTGGCGTGCCACGCCTGGCCTTGGCGTGCCACACCCATTGTAATTCATCATAGCCTCCTTTCTAGAAAAGATAGTTGGCGTGCCACGCCTGGACTTGGCGTGCCACGCCCATGGTAATCCTTCATGGGCTCTCTCTAGAATTGATAACTGGCGTGCCACGCCCAGCAATGGCATGCCACGCCCATATTAACTCTTCTACTTTGCTCCCTAGAATTTGTAAATGGCGTGCCATGTCCAATAACTGGCGTGCCATGCCTAGTCAAATTATTGGCATTTTCACCAAGTGGCATGCCCAATACACACGCCTAGCTCCTTTTTCTTGCTTTCCACCTCTATTATTACTATTTTGACCTGAAGTTCAAACAAGACTTATTTCAAAGTAGTGTACCATAAAGTTCATCATTTAGTTCATGTAATTACATCAATTGAATGAGAATTCATTAATTATATGGTCCTTTTAGATAAGAGAAAGAGGTAGATGATATAAGTCATCAACTGACATAAATAGATGTCCGGTCTCCCAGTCGCTTCTCTCCCCCAGATTAGGTGGCCAAGCGGCTGATCATCGATGGGAAGGGGATGTTGTACTTCTGATGTTGGTTCGCCTTCCACAACGACTTTGTGATAGGGGAAGAACAGAGATCCTCTTCCCCTCCAGAATGGCCCAAAGTAGTACTGCCACACGCACCGAATGTGTGTAGCATGCGTGTTCGGCAAAATGTAATCGGCAATGATTTGCTGCCAGATCCTCACCTCAGAATTTAGGTCGACGCACACAATGCTATGTGGGACCACATTCTCCCCTCGGCTGTATTCCCAACGGGCATCAGGTTGGCCAATTCTCTTCAGAACTGTGTCTAAGGAAAGCTTTCCCGTAGTTAACTCTGCCATTATTTTTGGTTAAGTGTCGTGGTTCAGAGGAACATGCGGAATATTAAGAGAGCCTCTAAAGCTTGGTCGGAGGTGTCTAAGGTCACCCCCCTCAGAAAAACAGTGGTGGCCTCTTTTTTCAGCAGATTTCCGTAGAATTCTTTGACCTTATGCTCATTGATTTCCATTGGGTCGAATTATACGAATTTCCACTGGTAAAAATCAAGTCTGTTGTGGATTATTTACGCATGTTTCTTTGGCACGCTGAGCTTCCGCTCATGGTGGAAAGATTTTTGTTCCAATTTCCTGTACTGCTCATGGGCTCCATCAGTGATAAAAGTGTCCATCTGAGTGCTCGGACGTGCAGGAGGACGGGCCAAAGGATTGGCTTTCTCCTTACCCTTACGACGTATCCTAAAAAAATAACAAAAACGAGATACAACTTAGGAGAAATAGATAAAAAGGCACAGAAGCAAAGAGGAATTAGTCAAACAATGTAAATTAGAGCCAATAAAGTAAACCAACACTTAATTGAGGAAAATATATTCAAAAGATGTGATATGCTCAAAAGAAAATGTAGTTTTCCACAATCAAGGGACCTAAGAAACAATTAGAGGAAATGAACAATAATTAAAGCACAAATAACTTAGGTATAGCAATGGAAGTGAATTGATTAAAGAATTTTGGTTATTGCAATTGTGCCATGAAATTAGAAAAATTAGCAAAAACTGGCACAAAGGTAATAATCAATTCAACAATTGAAGCATTTAATGACTCATGTTAAAAAGATAGAAAATAATTGCATACACATAATTGTTGTTCAAAAAGCAATAAATTTGATTGAAAACCATTTTGAATGGCTCAAAAACCTTAAAGAACAAGTGATCGTGTGTGATTATTCATATTCCAAACCAACATGAATAAGCAATTTCAGTCAATTCACTAAACAAAACATGAGAATGCACTGATAAGGCACCCAACAAAATGATCTCAGAAGAAGCAATTCAATTCAATTTGGTGTTTCCAACCAAAGATACCAACTTAGTGAATAACCAAAGTTCAATCTCAATCATCATTAAAATTATGGAAAACTGTACAGTTGTGAATTAAAACACCTAATGAAAACAAAATTTAAAGCTCATGCTGATCATACATGAGAATCAAATCAAAAACTCCTTTCAGGCAATATATTAATCATGTGGTGTGAAGAATTTCCAGACAGCAATCTCAGTTCAGGCTAAGCATCAATTAACCCAGAAAAATAAACAGCAACAGTAATCCAGTCTAGGAAACACAGAAATTAACTAACCTAAGTCTAACAGAACTAGTTTAAACAGAATTAAAAAGCCATGAAAATAAAAGAAGGAAAAGAAACAAGGATGCAGGGGAAGGGTGAAACTTGCGTTGACTAAAGAAAGAAGAAGAATGGGGTAGGCGGATGGGTGGTGGTGCTGTCGCGGTGGCACAGAACTTCGCCGCTGCTGGTGGTTGCTCGCCAGTGCTTGAAGACACAGACAGAGAGTGGTGCGGAGATAGGGGTGATGCACACAGAGAAGAGAAATGGGGAAATGGGGAAGAAAGAGAAGGGAGAAGAGAGAGAGAGTGGGCAACAGTGGTTGATGAGCGGATAATTTATACGCTTTTTGGCATTGTTTTTAGATAGTTTTTAGTATGATTTAGTTAGTTTTTAAATAAAAATCACATTTCTAGACTTTACTATGAGTTTGTGTATTTTTCTATGATTTCAGGTAATTTCTGGCTGAAATTGAGGGACTTGAGCAAAAGTCAGATTCAGAGGCAGAAGAAGGACTACAGATGCTGTTGGATTCTGACCTCCCTGCACTCAAAGTGGATTTTTTGGAGCTACGGAAGTCCAAATGGCACGCTCTCAATTGCGTTGGAAAGTAGATATCTATAGCTTTCTAGAAATATATAATAGTTCATACTTTGCTCGAGTTTAGATGACGCAAACTGGCGTTCAACGCCAGTTCTCTGCCCTATTCTGGAGTTAAATGCCAAAAACAGGTTGCAAATCAGAGTTAAATGCCAGAAATAGGCTACAACCTGGCGTTTAACTCCAAAAAGAGTCTCTACACATGAAAGCTCAATGCTCAGCCCAAGCACACACCAAGTGGGCCCGGAAGTGGATTTCTACATCATTTACCTATCTCTGTAAACCCTAGTAACTAGTTTAGTATAAATAGGACTTTTTACTATTGTATTTACATCTTTTGTTCATCTTTAGATCACTTTATACACGTTTAGGGGGCTGGCCATTCGGCCATGCCTAGACCTTGTTCTTATTTATTTTCAATGGTAGAGTTTCTACACACCATAGATTAAGGTGTAGAGCTCTGCTGTTCCTCATGAACTAATGCAAAGTACTATTGTTTTTCTATTCAATTCAAGCCTATTTCTTCTCTAAGATATTCACTCGCACAAAAGAACATGATGAATGTGATGATTACGTGACGCTCATCATCATTCTCACTTATGAACGCGTGCCTGACAACCACTTCCGTTCTACATGCAAACAAGCTTGAATGCATATCTCTTAGCCTCCTTATCGTGAGATAAGAGTCTTCGTGGTATAGGCTAGAATTATTGGCGGCCATTCTTGAGATCCAGAAAGTCTAAACCTTGTCTGTGGTATTTCGAGTAGGATCTAGGAAGGGATGGCTCTGACATGCTTTGATTGAAAACATGCTTCTTTGATCTTATATTTGCTTATTATTAATCCTCTCTTATTACCATTAGATGCCTTGATATGTGTGTTAAGTGTTTTCAGATATTATAAGGCAGGACTGGCTTGGAGGATGGGAAGAAAGCATGCAAAAGTGGAAGGAATGCAAGAAGTTGGAGAAATTGCTAAGCTGTCCAACCTGACCTCTCTGCACTCAAACGGCTATAACTTTTGCTACAGAGGTCCAACCGACGCGGTTCCAGTTCCGTTGGAAAGCTAACGTCCGGGGCTTTGATTTGAAACATAATATGCTATAGTTCCCCTGACGCTAGGCAACGCGACTGCGTGATCCATGCGGCCGCATCGCAGTGACAGAAATCAGCGCATTAAAATTCGAAACCAGCGAATTCTGGTCTGTTTTTGACCCAGTTTGCGGCCCAGAAAACACAGACTAGAGGCTATAAAGTGGGAGACTGCATCCATTCATGAGGAGGCTTCCACATTCACAAAAACCCCAAAACATACCTTTGCATAACCAATAATAAGAACACCTCCCTGCAATTCCTTGAGAAGACGACCCGAGGTTTGAATACTCGGTTATCAATTTCAAAGGGGTTTGTTACTTGTGACAACCAAAACATTTGTACGAAGGGATTTTTGTCGGTTTAGAGACTATATCTACAACGTGACTATTTTTATGACGTTCTTTACTGGCAAAAATCCTAACGTCAAAATGGCGCCGTTGCCGGGGAATTGCAAACGTGTGCCTTATTATTGGTTATTGTAAATATTTGCTTTTTGATTTGTTTTTATGTTTATTAAATTAAGAGGTTATTGATTTTTATTTTTAAAATTTTTATCTTATCTTATCTTATTTCAAAAATCAAATTTCAAAATTTAAATTTAAAAAAAAATTTCAAATTTCAAAATTTAATTTTCAAATTCAAAATTTAAATAACCTTTTAACTTAAATTTGTTTTTATTTTTTTTTTTGTTACTATGAACTCTCACCCCTTTGGCTATGAGCCTGGTTACAATAATGTTGCAGGAAGAAGAAGTTACAATGAGAACAGGCATCAGGGTTGGAACAATCAAAGATGGGAGGAGCCACAAGGACTTGATCAATCCTCATTGCAACAACCACCTCCAATGGACTATCATCAACCACCACCATATGCCTATGAACCCTTTCCTCAACATAACTTTGGACCACCAAACTCACAAGCCCCTTTCCGCCATTCACCTCCATATGACCCTAACCCTCAACCACCATACCAACCACCTTATGAACCAAATGAACTATATATAGATCCACCCCAAACCTCCATGGAGAAAGCACTTGCCAATCTAAACTCGACTATACAAGCTCTCGTCGCCCAAATCGGACCACCAAATACCTTCAACAATCAACCCTCAAGCTCTAGTGCACTTCCTTTTCAACCACAGAATGATCTCTCCATCCCATCACCACCATCCATGGAAGAGCATCCACATCCATCAATCCAAGAGCAACATGATCCCAATGATGCTATTGACATGGAACAAGAGAGAAGGGATCATCTTCGCGAATCCATACTTCATAAGGAGCTAGAGGAGGCCCTAAAGGTGAAGGTAGTAAATACCCTTGAAGATGAAAGAATAGTTGAAAGGAGTTGTCATGGAAAGAAAATCATCAAGGATGAGTACGATTTTATATTAAAACTACTGGACAAAGCAGTAATTATTGAAGAGAAAAAAGTGGTTGAAGACTTGCGAGATGCTGAACCTCCATGGGAAAGTCAAGACATAGAGCCTCCTTCCAAGACGGTTGCATTTGATGTTGAGGAGGGTGTACAACCTCCAAGGCATACCCTGGTTGAAGACTTGGAAGAGGTTAAAATCGAAGAAGCTTGCAAAGAGGTGGAAGATGTCAAAGAAGAGCACAAGGAAGTGGAGCTTGCAAGTTCATTAGAGACACCTCCCCCAAGGCCATTACCGTCCAACACAACATTCAAGTGGGTAAAATTATCATCCTTGACCTTTACTTTCTCACTTGAATATGGGCTACTGGAGACGGATGGTCAACTTAGAGCTCTTTGTGGCATTAAGAGCAAGAGGAAGATGGCCAAGAATTGTCCTGCAAAGTTCATTATGGTTGGAAGCTTTAAATTTAAACGCAAAGGTTGGTGTAGAGCTCAATTGAATGGGTCTAGGAAGCTGTTTGGTAGCTGCAGTGAGAATTCAAATTACTTATCATCCGGCTGGAAAAGTGCAGATCGAGACAAGAACGGGTGTAAAAGTAAAGTTTGGGATCCTGGAATGTGTTCTGACATTTGTCACCCCGGGAGCCTAAGAATCTGTTTCAAGCTTCTTAAGGGCTTTACATGCTTAGTTTGGGACCCCGGAGGCTACTGGAAATACAAAAATTGGTGGGAATTCCTGGATCAGTACAAGCACAAGCCACCATAGCAGAAAGCTCATCAAATGTCCAACTTAAGGACTATAACTAAAAGTGCTAGGTGGGAGACAACCCACCATGGTATGATCATTCATTTTTCATTTTTATTTAGTTTTATTTGTTTTTGAGTTTTATTTTATTTTATTCAACCTGGAGTTTTGCATCACATTCATATTAACACTGCATTCTGCATCTTTTCAGATTAAAAAAAAAAAAAGCGACCACGCGACCGCATCAGCGACGCGTTCGCGTCGCAAGGAGGAAAAAAAAACGAACAGAAAGTTTCGCAGGAGCAGCGCTGGAGGCGTGCCAATGGCACAAATCACCCCACGCGACCGCATCGCTGACGCGACCGCGTCATATGGGAATAATAGCCTCCCACGCGACCGCGTCACCCACGCGGCCGCGTGACCTGAAAATCGACGTCAACCGGGTGCATGGCCGAAAGTTGAGCTGGAGTTGGGCTGGACCCGTGCTAGTAGCACAAGCCCTGCCACGCGAACCCGTCACCCACGCGTCCGCGTCATATTGAAAATAAGGCCACCCGCGCGATCGCGTCGACCACGCGACCGCGTCACCCAGGATTTTGGCAATACTAAATTTTGAACACAGAGTTGTGCAACCACGAGGCTGCACTCGCGCCACTAGCACAAATCGAGTCACGCGATCGCGTGCCCCTCGCGTCCGCGTCACCCAACCTTATCGCGCACCACGCGACCGCGTCACTCACGCGTCCACGTCGCCAGCGTCGCACAACCTAACCAAATTCGTGCCAATTATCTTATTTTTCTTTCCCAATCCTAATTTCTTCTATCTTTTCTTCTTTCTTCTTTCTTTCTTACTTTATTTCTTTCCCTTCTCATTCTTCTTATCTTTTATTTTATTTTATTTATCTGCATACTTTCATTCATTGCATTTTAATTTTGTGCATATTTTTATTTTTCTAAAATTATTGGTGTTCAAATGTTCTTATTCAACTGTTATATCTGGTATTATCTTGGTGCTTATCACTTGTTTAATTCTAATTGAGTAATATTATTTAAATCAATGCCAATCTTTTATATCTGTATTACTTTTGCATTGACATGAATTTATATTATCTCTCCTTCCCCATTGTTGTACATTTTGTACCACTGGCATGCCATGGCTTCTATTGTTTTCTCACTTGCATGTTGTAGCTACCATGTAATTGAGACCCTTATTATTTGGCATTAACCCACCCATACTGTATTTATTTTCCTATCTTTATTTCTGGGTTACTCTTCTTCCCTTTTTCTTTTAGGATGGCCACCCGGAAGGGAAGCATAAGACATTTTACATGGGGAGACAAACAAGTCCATCTGCACAATCCTTAGAGAAAAGCAACAGTTGAAACAACCCATCCACCTGCAAATCTCAGCATGCACCGAGGACGGTGCAAATCTTTAAGTGTGGAAGGTCGATACCGATCCCCATGGGTTAGTTATTTCTTGACTCAACACCAAATTTTTTTTATTTTATTTGTTTATTCATTGTTGCGCTTGCATGTTTGATTGCATATTTGTTTGATTTTTTTGCATATTTTACCACTTGGTTAAAGTAATATTTTCTTTTTCAAGAAACCTTTAGAGAATTTCACTAATTTGAATAAAATTTAATATTACACTTGTTTGAAGAAATATTATACTGGAACATGGTTTAGAGCTCGAACACACAAAACCTGTGAGATTTTTTGAGCCTATTTGAATTGGTTGCATTTTATCAACCAAAAATTTTGTTTTAGTGTGTATTTTTCTCTCTAAAATTGTAATCTTTGTCTTGCTTAATTCTATATTTCCATTATTTGATGTATGCATACACTTACATGATTGAGGCCTTTGTTTCACTGAGCTTACATACCCATATGGCCTTACCTTTCATTATCCTTTGCAAACCAATTTGAGCCTATTTTACCCATTTGTTCTTTACTTTAGCACATCATTAATCCTAAGCGGAAAACAATAATGTCCTTAATTTGAATCCTTAGTTAGCTTAGACTAGTGAGAGCGCTCATAAATTAAGTATGGAAAAATTGGGTTTGGAAATATTTGGTTTGAGAATTGAGTATCTTAGAATTTTCTAAAAATGTGAAAGAAATGTTTGGGACATGTTCATGCATTCAATAAATTAATCATATGCATTGAGAAAAACAAAAGAAAAAGAAAAAAAATATATATATATATAAAAAAGAAAAAGAAAAGAAAAAGTGCAAATAAGAGAAAGGAGACAAAATGCCCCAAAGTAAGTGGTGAAAGCAATGCATATGTACGGTACTTAGAATTAGAATGCATGAATAATGTGGAAAACATGGTTGATGGATAGTTAGAATTTGTATTGTGATTACATGGATTGTCTAAAGTTAGGTGGAAAGTTTAAGTTAATTAAGGATTCAAATTTTAGTCCACTTGACCAAATACAATCCTACCTTGACCCTAACCCCATTACAACCCTTAAAAGACCTCTTGATTTGTGTATTTGTGCATTAAATTTATGTTGATTGTTAGATGAAGAGCAAGCCTTAGAAAGCAAGGTTAGTAGAGAATTGAGAGAATCGAACCTTAAACACTTGAGTGATTAGAGTGTATACACTACCAGTGAGGGTTCAATGCTCAATTCCTTGTTCCCTGCTTTCATGAGCTATTTTCTTCTTGCAAGTCTATTTGTACTTCATCTTCATGATTTGAATTAGTGAAATCCAGTTCATATTTCCTCTTGAAAGATTTGTCTACTTTTAACTAAGTAGGTAGAAACATTTTGCATGTAGTTACATTCATAGGTTGCATTTCATACATTCTACCATTCCTCTTCATCTTTATAGCTTCTCTTGAGCTTAGCATGAGGACATGCTAATGTTTAAGTGTGGGGAGGTTGATAAACCACTATTTTATGGTTTATCTTGTGCTCAATTGAGTGGTTTTTATCTACTCTTTACCCACTTATTCATACTATTTGCATGGTTTTACATTTGCCTTCCTAATTATGTGCTTTGATTGAAAACATGCTTCTTTGATCTTATATTTGCTTATTATTAATCCTCTCTTATTACCATTAGATGCCTTGATATGTGTGTTAAGTGTTTTCAGATATTATAAGGCAGGAATGGCTTGGGGGATGGGAAGAAAGCATGCAAAAGTGGAAGGAATGCAAGAAGTTGGAGAAATTGCTAAGCTGTCCAGCCTGACCTCTCTACACTCAAACGGCTATAACTTTTGCTACAGAGGTCTAAACGACGCGGTTCCAGTTGCGTTGGAAAGCTAACATCTGGGGCTTCGATTTGATATATAAGATGCTATTGTTCCCCTGACGCTAGGCAACACGACCGCGTGATCCATGTGGCCGCGTCGCAGTGACGGAAATCAGCGCATTAAAATTCGAAACCAGTGAATCATGGACTGTTTCTGACCCAGTTTGCGGCACAGAAAACACAGATTAGAGGCTATAAAGTTGGGGACTGCATCCATTCATGAGGAGGCTTCCACATTCACAATTTTAGGAGTAGATGTAGTTTTTAGAGAGAGAGGTTCTCTCCTCTCTCTTAGATTTAGGATTTAGGACTTCTCTTAGTTTTAGGAGTGACTCTCAATCCCAGGTTCTTTATTTTTATTTAATTTATGAACTCTTTCATGTTACATATAATTTTCTTAATTAATTTTATTTGAGGTATTTCTATTCATGACTGCTTTCTTTTATTTACATGATTACTGCTTCCCACCTGAAGACATTTTTATTCCAGTAGATTTACTTTTTCCCTTTTGGTTTTGGTTAAGAAATCAGTAACTCAGGAGTTATCCAACTCAATAGCATAATTGTTAATTGTTATCTTTGCTAATTGAACTGAGCTTCAATAATCCCAATCTTTTCTTAGGAATTAACTAGGATTTGAAGATCAAACTAATTAGTCACTTGACCTTCCTCTGCTTTAAGTAAAGGGTTAACTAAGTGAAATTAAGATTCAATTTTCATTATCATTGATAAGGATAACTTGGTCTGGACTTCCAATTTCTAATATCTTGCCAAGAGTCTATGTTTATTGTTATTATTTTATTCCCTCTGCCATTGCTTTTCTAACTTTTTACCTTGATCCAAAAACCCCAAAACATAGCTTTGCATAACCAATAATAAGAACACCTCCCTGCAATTCCTTGAGAAGACGACCCGAGGTTTGAATACTCGGTTATCAATTTCAAAGGGGTTTGTTACTTGTGACAACCAAAACGTTTGTACGAAGGGATTTTTGTCGGTTTAGAGACTATATCTACGATGCGACTGTTTTTATGACATTCTTTACTGGCAAAAATCCTAACGTCACCCACCCTTATAAATACCCCTTCTTCCTACCCTTCTTACACACACCTTATACACTAAAACCTCCACTTGGTCGAATCATTCTATCCCTCCATCTCCTCTATTCTCTTCTTCTTCTACTCTTTTCTTCCATTTTGTTCTTATTTTTCTCGAGGATAAGCAAAGATTTTAAGTTTGGTGTTGCCAAAAATTTTCTTTTTGCTTTCCATTCACACTTATGGCACCCAAAGCCGGAGAATCCTCTAGAAAGAAAAAAGGGAAAGCTGTTGCTTTCACCTCCGAAACTTAGGAGATTGAGAGATTCATCACCAAAGCTCATCAAGTCCACTTCTATGAAGTAGTGGCAAAGAAAAGGGTGATTCCTGAAGTCTCTTTTAGGCTAAAAAAGAATGAGTACCCAGAGATCCAACGAAAAAATCCGGAGGAGAGGCTGGAACGTCCTAACCAATCCTATTCCAAAAGTTGGAATCTTGACGGTACAAGAGTTCTATGCCAATGCATGATTCATGAAAAACCATGATACAAGCGTGAACCCAAGTCCCGAAAATTGGCATACCATGGTTCGAGAGCGTCTCCTGGATTTCAGCCCAGAAAGTGTAAGGTTGGCACTCCATTTGCCGATAATGCAAGAAGATCCACACCCTTACACTAGAAGAGTCAATTTTGATCAGAGGCTGGACCAAGTCCTTTCAGACATTTGTGTGGAAGGAGCTCAGTGGAAGAGGGATACTCAAGGCAAGTCTATCCAGCTAAGAAAGCTTGACCTCAAGCCCGTAGCTAGAGAATGGTTAGAATTCATCCAACGCTCCATCATCCCTACTAGAAATCGGTCAGATGTGACCATTGACAGAGCCATCATGATTCATTGCATCATGATTGGAATTGAGGTGGTGGTACATGAGGTGATACCTCAAGAATTATACAAAAAAGCTGAAAAGCCTTCCACCTTAGCAAGGTTAGCGTTTTCCTACCTTATCTGTCATCTATGCAATTCAACTGGATATTTCCATCACTAAAAGAAGGATGGAGCAAACCAAAGAGCCTACCATACACCTCAACAAGAGCATGTAAAGCTGCCTCAAGGGATGTATTTTCTTCCCCAAGGCTGTTAGGACCGATTGCATACTTCTCTAGGAGAATTAAGCTCTAGCATGGATCAGTTGAGGATGGGACATCAAGAACATTCCACCATCCTCTATGAAATAAGAGAAGATCCAAGAGTTGTGAGGGAAGAACAACAAAGGCAGGGGCGTGACATAGAAGAAATCAAGCACTCAATTGGATCCTCCAGAAGGAGTAGTAGCCGCCATCCCTAAGGTGGATTCGTTCTTTAATCCCCTGTTTCCTATGTTATTTTTCTATTTTCCATGTATTTTATCTTATTGTCTGTTTCTAGTACATGATCATCTTTACTTATGTCTTAAAGCTATGAAATATTTCATGTATCTTTCACCTGGCTTAAAAGAAAATTTTATTTGAAAGAGAAAAGTGAGATACTTGAATTTCGAGTTGAATATTAAGAATGGTTGAATTATCTTGATGTGGTGGTATTGCTTTTGCTTTCTGAATGCATGAATGAATAATGCATAGTTGATGTTGGAGTTAAAGAATGTTGGCTCTTGAAAGAATGATGATGAAAGTGAAGTGTTATTGGTAATCTGAAAAATAAAAAGAAATTGATTCTTGAAGCAAGAAAAAGCAGCAAAAAGCAGAAAAAAGAGAGAAAGAAAGAAGCAAAAAAAAAAGAAAAAGAAAAAAGCCAGTAGCTCTTTAAACTAACTGGCAAGAGCAAAGATCCAAGACTTTGAGCATCAATGATTCAGAGGGCCTAAAAGAAACATCTTAGCCTAAATAGTTCAAACGAGCTGCTTCCCTAACTATATGCTTGTGGTGTGAAGGTGTCAAGTGAAAAGTTTGAGACTGAGTAGTTAAAGTCGTAATCCAAAGCAAAGAGTGTATTTAAAAACTTTAGACACCACTGGCTAGGGATTCTATCAAAACTGAATCACAATCCAAAATGGTTCACCCAGTTAAGTGTCAGTGGCATTTATGTACCCGATGGTAATACTGGAAAACAAAGCACTTAGGGTCACAGCCAAGACTCTAAAGAAGCTGTGTTCAAGAATAAAAAAGAAATGAACTAGGAAAATCAATAGTATCATTGGTGTGTGTGTACGCAAACCCACACTTTCCATACGGCAGGCAGTACCAGCAAGTGCACTGGGCGTCCAAGTAATACCTGAGCGAGTCAGGGTCGATCCCACGAGGATTGTGGCTTGAAGTAAGCTATGGTTGTCTTGCAGGTCTTAGTCAGGCAGAATCAGAAGTTGTTGGATTAAGTAAGCTATTAGGAAGTTAGCTATTAGGAATTATATGCTGGGAATAGAGTTGAGCATTGGAGTTGCTTTGACTTTCTAAAGTAACTCTGGTACTACTGTCTTCTTTGCTCGTGAATGATCTTCTTCTATGGCAGGCTGTAAGTGATCAAAGCCATTGCCCATGGTCGTTGATCTCCTCTACTACAGAATGAATGCCAGGGCCCTTGGTCATTCAATCCAATGGAGGGTGAAGCTCTTGAAGGCTATTCTCTTGGCGATCCTACTCAAAATGTCACAGAAAAGTTCAAATCTTCTGAATCAGAGAACGCTGCTTCTTTGGATTCTAGCCTATACCACGGAGACCCTAATCTCCCTGGATATCGGCTGAACTGGTGTCTCAAGAAGTCCCCAATGAAGTCGTGGACTAACTGTCTAAGAGATGTATAAACATAGCTGTTGGCTCGTGCTTTGCCTTCAGAGTATTCACACGAATCTAAGTAGACGCAGGTGTTTGTCAGGCACGTTCATCTTAATGTGATGAATAGAGCTAATTGGTTAGATCATCCTATTCACCACGATGAAGATCGGGATATACATCTTAGATATAGATCAAACACTGATCGAAGAAGAAAAAATAGTACTTTTATTAATTCATAGGACTCAGCAAGGCTCCTCCCCTCAACCTAGGAGGTTTAGAAACTCATGCTGAAGTAAAATACAAAAGAAAAACGAAAATAATGTTTATCCTCTAAAAGAGGTCTGAAGACATTGTGTAAAATAACTCTTAAATACTAAACAGATGACTAGTAAGGGTAAAACAGTCTATTTAGTGCTAAAATCCACTTCTGGGGCCCACCTCGTGAGTGTTTGGGCTGAGCTTTGGTGAGATCCACATTCTCTGAGGCTCCTAGGGCGTGAAACACTGACTAGGGGGTCCTCTTTGGGCCTTTGGATGCTAGGCTATGCTCTTTGGGCGCTGGACGCCTGGAAGGGGGCAGGAAGCTAGTGTCAGACGCCAGTTTTGGGCCTTCTAATCCGAAGCAATATATGGATTATTATATATTGTTGGAAAGCTCTGAAAGTCAGCTTTCCATAGCCGTTGAGAGCGCTCCATTGGGACTTCTATAGCTCCAGAGCGCTTTCTCTGTCTCTGAATCAAACTTCTCTCTAGCTCCTTAATTTCAGCCAAAAAATACCTAAAATTTCCCAAAAACACAAAAACTCATAGTAGAATCCAAAGAATGTGATTTTAACACTAAAACCTATAAAAACTTAATAAAAACTAAATAAAAACTACTAAAAACTATATGAAAATGATGTCAAAAAGTGTATAAAATATCCACTCATCACAATACCAAACTTAAACTGTTGCTTGTCCCCAAGCCACTAAAAACACAGTAGGATGGAAAAGATAGTAAAGATATAATAAATTTCTAAGTTTCAAATGAAGCTTAGTTACAATCACATGAGCGGGACTTGGTAGCTTTTTGCATCTGAATAGTTTTGGCATCTCACCATCCATTGAAACTCAGAGATGTTGGCATCCTTAGGAACTTAGAATCTAGATAATATTATTGACTTTCCTAGTTAAGCTTATTTTGATTCTTGAACACAGCTTTTTGAGTCTTGGCCGTGACCCTAAGCACTCTATTTTCCAGTATTACGACCAGATACATCCATGCCACAGACACTTTAACTGGGTGAACCTTTTCAGATTGTGACTCAGCTTTACTAGAGTCCCCAGATAGAGGTGTCCAGAGTTCTTAAGCACATTCTTTTTACTTTGGACCACGACTTTAACCACTCAGTCTCAATCGTTTTACTTGACACTTTCATGCCACAAGCACATGGTTAGGGATTGCTTGGTTTAGCCGCTTAGGCCAGGATTTTATTCCTTTGGGACCTCCTAACTACTTATACTCAAAGCCTTGGGTCCTTTTACCCTTGCCTTTTGGTTTAAAGGGTTATTGGCTTTTTCTACTTGCTTTTTATTTTTTTCTTTCTTTTTGTTTTTCGCCATTTTTTTTTTGCATGTAAGCTTTTCTTTTTCTTTTTGCTGCTTTTTCTTGCTTCAAGAATCAATTTTTAGATTTTTCAGATTACCAATAATACTTTTCCTTTTTCCTTTCAAGAGCCAACATTCATAAATCACAACTTCAAATATGCACTATTTAATCATACATTAAGAAAACAAAAGCAAATGACACCACATCAAACTAATTATACTAATCTTATTTAAAACTAGAAATTCATGCATCTCTCAATTCTTTTCAATTAAAAAGTTTTTAATTTAAGCAAGGTGAGAGATATATGGAATATTTTACAACTTAAGGACATCAAATGCAAATGATCATGCAACTAGAACAATAAAACAGAAAATAAAACAGACAAAAAACAAAAAAATAAGACAGAAAAGGAGTAAAAGAGAACGAATCCACCTGAATGAAAGCAGCTAGTGCTCCTCCTTGAGGATCCAATGTGATGCTTGGTCTCTTCTATGTCACTCCCTTGTCTTTGTTGAGACGGCTGCATAGGGTCATTTGCATGCTCTATGGTTTGCTCCATCCTCTTTTTCTATACGAGGTAAGCATCAAAGTGGTCCCTGAAGTTATCCTCGAGGCTCAAAGTAATCCCTGAACTTAAAAATTTGTCTAGATCGTCCCTGAAGTTGATCTCCAGTACTCATAGTGGTCCTTCCGGTGAATTTCGTCCAGCTGGCGCAACCGGAAAGCTGACCTGGCATTGTTGGTGACACGTTAGCAGCCCAGAATGACGTCGTTTGTGGGGTGGCACCAAAAAGACATAAAACATCGTCGTTTTATGCGAAAAAAACTGCCTCCCTCAACGTTACACTAACGTCTCGTCTCCCACACTTAAACACACAAACACAACACAAATCAGAGCTCTCTTCTTCTCCGTTACCCTCTTCACTGGCGCCAGTGCTATTGCAGTCACCAGAGCGTATTTCGGTGGAGAACCTAAGCTCCAGAGGATCGCCTTCATCATCTGCATCAGACAAAGAGTTGTGAAGACAGGTTTCTCTGATAAAGGTACACAAAAAAAGATTTAAATGTGTGGTGAAGCTCTGTTTTTTGAATTTTGTTGTTAATCTATTCTTCACAAGGGGAAAAAACGTTTTCTTGGAGTGTTTTGTTGTTAATCTATTCTTCACAAGGGTATTGGCTAGGGTTTGATCAGGAGGAGGTTTCTTAGTGGTTAGGCTAACTAAGGGGATTTTTGTTAAGACAGAATCTTGTTTATTTTGTCCAAGGGTTTACTGTGATTATAGTTTTAGTTATGGAGTTAGTAAGTTGGTAATGTGGTTGAAGTTTAGGGAGGCTGATATAAGATTAAAATTGTTTAAATTGCAGATGGGTGATGATTTGATTACCATCCTATTTCACCATCGATGATCATTCATCACAGATGTTGATAGAGGTGTGACTTATAATGGTGGAGATGTCTCTGAGTTTCCAGGAGTTGATACAGACAAACTGGATGTCTTCTTTGTCCGAGACTACCACAAGGATCTTGGATATGACAAGGTCACTCAAACATGGTGGCTGGTTCCTAATAGGCCGTTGCAAAATGGTCTAAGGGCTTTAACAAATGACAAGGAGCTGTTGGAGATGTGCTACCTTGGTCAGCAGAACAAGGGGGTTGTTCATGTTTACTATGAACATGGAGTCTCAGAACCTCTGCACATTGAGAAAGCAGAGGCAGTTTCATCTAAATGGAAGGAGCTCTTGGTGATACAAGATTTGAATCCTACCCCAAACCCCACCACCAATGATAATGCCGAGCCAATTCCCACCACAGCAGCATCTACTCCAACCTCTGCACCAAATGACACCACTATTCCCACCGAAAAACTAGACTCAACTACAAAGCTCCCACCGATTTCAAATACTGTTAGTAAACCAACAAAAAAATACACCCCACCCCACTGTAACTCCTATGTCAAACCCCAATCCACCCCCAAAAATAGTGACTCAACCCAATAAAACCAAGCCGAAAAACCCACCCAAAAAAAATCGCTACCCACTGAAATGCCTAAACCATGGTCGAAATCAAAAGACACCAAGAAGTCTGCTGCACCAAGGAGAGGGAATGGGAATATAAAATCTGCAACACCAAAACCAAATGGAAGGAGGCCATTAACAAGAGAAGCTGCTAGTGGAACTAGTGTAAGACGTAATGGTAGAGGAAAACAGCCCCAAACAGAACATGTGGCATTCTCTAGCTCAGAGAATTCCTCAGATAGTGAAGCGAGTGATGGTTGTGCGGAGGATGAACCATATCGGCCTGATGGTGATTTAGTGTCTAGTGAGGAAGATGTGGGTGTAGAGAGATTAGCAGGAAAGAAAAAGACAAATGTGAAGGAGAGAACCATGATAGCTAAGAAAACTTCTAAAAAAAAACAGGAATGTAATGGTTGAGGATGATGGTCCCGTGTGTGCTGACTCAGGCTTTGAGGATGATGCACATTTTTTTGGACCAATTCCTAGGTTCGGGTTCATGGGAACATATGATGATGCCCAAGATGAAGGTTATGGGGAATCTAATGGTGGAGACTCATGGCACTCAGAAGAACTAAAGACTCCTCCAAACTCTGAGGATGAATTGGAGGAGGTTGATTCGGATGAGGTTTTCCCTGTGTTCAGAGATGGAGGTAGGTTTGGAGAGCTTAGGCTTGTTGTTGGAATGACATTTACTACAAAGATGGAGTTCAAAGAGGCTGTGCGTGAATATTGTATACAGGAGGGTCGGAGGATTTGGTTTAAAAAGAATGATAATGTAAGGATGAGAGCAGTGTGTAAGGATGAGAACTGTGGATGGCTTGTCTATGCTACTAACAACACTGAGAACAATTTCTGGCAGATCAAGACGTTCAATGATGATCACAGTTGTGCAAGGGAAACCAAAAATAGATTGGCTAATACGAAGTGGCTGGCTGGGAAATTAGTTAAGAAGCTACGAAAATATCCTAACTTAAGACACTATGAGGCTGCTCAGTATTTTAAGACAAAATGTGACTTGGAACTAAGCAAGTGTTCACTTACTAGGGCCTTAGTAGATGTTAGGGCTGTTGTGTATGGTGATGCTGCTGCGCAGTATGGGATGGTAAGGGATTATGGGCTGACACTGCTTAGGAGTAACCCAGGCTCTACTGTCACAGTTGGAGTTATCCCTCAGCCCAACCCTGATGATGAACCAATATTTGAAAAGATGTACATCTACTTGGATGCTTGTAAGAAGGGATTTCTGGCTGGCTGCAGACCACTCATAGGCTTGGATAGAGCTATTCTGAAGACCCAGCATGGTGGCCAGATCTTGTCTGCAATTGGACAAGATGCAAACAATCACATATATGTGATTGCATATGCAATTGTCCCTATTGAAAATACTGAAAACTGGAGGTGGTTCTTGGAATTACTTCATCAAGAGTTGGGAGATTATAAGCAAAACAAGCTCTGTTTCATTTTAGATATGCAGAAGGTACATTATATTAGCATGAGTAATTGCATAATTTGTATAATTTGTATAGGCTGCTCTGATGTAATTTGTATAGGCTGCTCTCATATTAGCATGAGTAATTGCATAGTTTGTATAATTTGTATAGGCTGCTCTGATATTTGTTGTTTTGTTGTTGTATAATCTCGTTTTATATATGCTGAGCTGCTGAACTGCTGTGTTTGTAATGAACAACTGCTTTACCTAAATAGATGGACTACTGCTGGATGAACTGGTATATATATATTGAACTGATACGTAATGCAACGAACAGGGACTAAATTGATGTCACTTATAAAACTGAAGGGACTAAGTTGATGTCACTTATAAAACTTAAGGGACTAAATTGATGTCACTTATATAACTAAAGGGATCAGTTTGATGCTTGATAACTTGTATGTCACTGTTTTCTTTTTTAAATTCAGGGCCTAATCCATGCTGTTAAGCAGGTTTTTCCAGGTGTCCATCACAGATTCTGTATGTGGCACTTATGGAAGAACTTCAATAAGCAGTAGAAAGATCTCCAGTGGAGAGGGTTGTTATGGGAGTGTGCAAGGTGCACCAGCCAACATGGGTTCCTAGGGTGTATAAAAAAGATTGAGAGGGTTAACAAGGAAGCTTGGGAGTATTTAAACAAGTGGCCTAGAAACTCTTGGAGCCGGGCTTTCTTCAGCAACGCACCTAAAATAGACAATATCTGCAACAATGCTTGTGAAGTCTTCAACTCAAGGATCAAAGAAGCTAGAGCCAAACCTATCATTACACTGGTAGAGGAAGTCAGACTGTATGCAATGAGGTCAATAGCTAGGAACAAAGTGAAGCTTAATTCCAACACTAGTATTCTACCACCTATACAGCGCAGTAGATTAGAAAAAATAAGGAAGGAGTCAAAGAGTTGGGTCCCGATGTGGTCTGGTGACTCTGAGTACGAGAAATTCGAGGTTCACAGGTGGCCGACTAACATGGTTGTTGATCTGGGAAAGAGGCTCTGCACATGTGGTTTTTGGCAATTGAGTGGTGATATACTTTTACTTGTTTCTTGCTTTGTTATTTTTTTCTTGACTGTTGGCTTAATATTGGTAATCTTTGGACTTGTGATAATGTTATTTAGGGATGCCGTGTGTGCATGCTTGTGCTGCATTGGCAAGGGTGGTAGAAGACCAGATGAGTTTTGTCACCAGTGGTTGACAATGGAAGCATATAATAACACATATGCCTTCCATATCAACCCAATTCCAGGTCAAGCCCTATGGGAAAAGTCACCACGTAACAGACCACAAGCACCTAAATTTAAAAAGAAACCAGGTCCACTTACAAGAAAAAGAAGAAAGGATGAAGATGAGGAGCCAAGTGGGGGTAAAAAGCAGAGGAAGAAGATGAAAAGAATCTATCAAAAAGGTCACTATCGTTATTGTGGTGAATCGGGACACACGAAGAGAAACTGCGGAAAGAGAGCTGCTGATGAGGTGGCTGCTGCAGCTACTAAGGCTGCTGCTGCAGCTACGGCTACTGCTACAGAGGCTGCTGCTGTCCAACCTCCGGCTGCTAATGGTGGTGAAGCCACCGTTGTCCCAGAAACCCCACCGAAATTCAACTTGAAGCCAGTCAACCACCATTGTCACAAACCGATGACTCTCAAGAGGTTCACAAAATTATATCACATTCAATCTTATTATGTGCATGTTCTTCTCCACTTTTAGTAACTATTATACATGTCTTCACTAATAGGTCTTGCCTCCTCCTGTGGGGCTACCAAAACTGCCTCCCAAAAGGAAGTCATCCAAACAAGAAAAGGCAACTCCAGGAAGCAGCTTTCAAGCAGCAACAACCCCACCAGCAACCAGTCAACCCACAACTCTTCCTCCGTCTCATCCTATGCAAGGTGCATCACAAGGAACTGTAACAAGACTTTTTAACTTGATGAAGTTTGTTCCGAATCCTGGATTCAGACTACCAAGAAACAACAAATGAAGACTAGGTTTATTATGTTTAGGAGAACACTATTTTGTTTAACTATTTTGATGAAGCAGTGTGTTTTTTGCATTTAGAACCCAAGTGTTGGGGATTTTTTGTGTACAAAACCTGTGTTCTCAATATGTTGAGAACTTCTGATATACTTGCAGAATATTGCCCTGGTTCTTCCTTATCTATTTTGAATATGTTTTGTGCATTAATATATGATTTTGGATTATGACCTCATTGAACTTGAGCTGTGCCATATTTTCTTTTTGTTGTTCTCTGATATGCCATTACGATTAAAAAAATTAGAGGATTCCATTAGTACTGCAAGAACAATTATTTACATATAACCTATACTTTATTCAAATTCTAAATTACTCTTGGATAGTCATGTAAAACAGTTTAATCTGCATTCCTTTCAACCAAAATGAGAAGTGCAATTACATGAATAGAACAACATATGCATATCACATTTCACTTAGTTTTTGGCTAAACACAATTGACTCTGCTGCCTATCCAACCTCAAGACAACCACAACAACTGTAACCAGCAGCAGTAGCATACATGTAAACAAGAAAATCCCCCCATTTTTAGAACTCAAACTTCAGACTCTAGTCTTCCAAGTTTCCAAGCAATCTTCATCTTCCATTCTTCGTTGTCTTTTGAAGAGCTTGTTCTACCATCACATGTCACCGTATCTTCTTCTAGAATTTTGTCCACCCAAATAAACAACCCACACCACCTCTTACCTGCAGTCTAAACCCAGAAAAGTGAATCAACCAACCTCTAGATTTACCAAAAGGAACAGCATCAAGTACTTACATTGTAGTTTGCGCAACCCACGAACGGTCTCCTTGGATTAGAATCCGTCGCTGACCATCGCAGCACTAGTCTCGACCCGCATGCACACCATTCTGGCAGACGCGCATCTCTGTTTCTATTCATCCTACTCATGATGATTCCAAATGATCTTCGGTTGTTAGAGTTCCCAGTTGTGTTGCTTGCGCTAGCTATAACGTCTGGTGTTTGAAGATGAAAACAACACTGAAGACTCACCTCTGGTGCGATCGAGAAAAACGGAGAGAAGAGGAGAACAGCATGTGCGATGAAGAAGAAAGGAGAACAGAGTCAAAATGTGGTTAGGTTTTTTAAACTAAAATTAGGGACCAAATTGACTCTAAAACGTTTACTAGGCCACGTCAGCTAGCCGTTGGGCTGCTAACCTGTCACCAAGGACGCCAAGTCAGCTTTCCGGTTGCGCCAGCTGGACAAAATTCACCGGAAGGACCACTATGAGTACCGGAGATCAACTTCAGGGACGATCTAAACAAATTTTTAAGTTCAGGGATTACTTTGAGCCTCGAAGATAACTTCAGGGACCACTTTGATGCTTACCTCTTTTTATACTCAAGAATGGTAGAAGTCACAAAGAAAAGCTTTTGCAACACCAAAATTAAGAGTTTTTGATGAATCCATATTTGATGATGATTTTTGGTTGGAATTGAATGGATTTCATCATATAAACTTGCACTTATTCCCTTGAATAGCATGCTTTTGAACTTTCCTCCCAATTTGTGGTTGATTATGAAAATATACTCTTTCGCACCTAATTTAATCTATTTTATTCTATTTGCCTTCCATTCGATGCCTTGATATTGTTTGTGAGTGATTTCAGGTGAATAAGGTAGGAATGGTTGGGAGAAAATGGAAGAAGAGCGTACAAAATGGAGGAAACATGAAGAATCAAAGGAGATAAGCTCAAAGACGTGTGGGTACCTGCAGACCTGCGTGCGTACGCACAGGCGCCCAATCAGAGTGCGTGGATCATTTCGAGCGCGTCGCGCGTCCATTCAACCATCGCCTAGTGTGCGTACGCACAAGTAGTGCGTGCGCACAGCTACTTGTGCGTACGCACAGGAAGAGATTTTCACAAAGTGGGCGGACGCACAAGCCTGTGCGTCCGCACAGGTGTCCGCACATGACTTCATTAAAATGGCACGTGACTCGTGATTTTAAGGCTTTGGAGGCCCATTTCTGAATCCATTTAGCTCATATTGAAGGGGAAATGGAGACCATAACATAGCATATCATTAGTATAGTTTAGGAGTAGTAGTAGGAAGCTTTTTGTTTAGTTTTTCTCTAAGTTTTTTTCAACATCTCTATTAGGGTTTATATTAGGGTTTTACATTCAAGTGCCATTTTCATTTTTTATCTTGGATTTTGCTAGCTTCCATTGTATGTATCTCTTTGTTATTACTCTTTATAGTTATATTGTTCTTACTCTTTGATGAGAGACGACCGAATCGCCTAGGTTTAGATTTTCAAACTAAAAATAGGATTGACATTGCAAGCATAGTCCAAACCCAACAATCAATCGTCGATCAAATTGGAAATTCAAAAGATGTGTCACAATTCAAAACTAGTTCAAAACCGAGAGTATTTGACTCCCGGGTCGTCTCCCAAGGAACACTTGAGAACAATGAGTTTACAATTCCGGTTGTAGTGATCAAGGGGTTGTCAATAAAGAAATGAACATATAAAGCAATAAAAGAACATGCAAAATTGTAATGATTGAACTAATGAAGAAATTAAAGAGTCGACTATGTAATATAAACAAGTAAAGTATAAAAGAGATTAACATAGAAGTGTATGAAAGATTGAAAGGCATAAAAAGAGTCTTGGCTTGGAGTGAGCTAAGGGTCCTTTTCTTGTTGTAACCACAACTATGACAATTATGATGGATTAGTCTCACTTGATCAACCCTCACATCGGAAAGTAAGTTAAATGTGCATAAGTGTTCTTAACCCACAAATCCTAAATTGCTTGCTAATTGCCTTAGCAACAAATTAGTGTTAGTGGGAACAAGAATAATTAACAATCCAAGAATTGACACTAAATGTTGGACATTCCAACTCTAGGAACCCAAGTGCTCATTTTACCCAAGCCAAGAGCCAAAAATTTAGCCTAAAACCATGTTTGACATTTTGTCAAACACCTGGTGGGCAAAAACCTTAAACATGGGAAAAATGAGAAAAGACTTGAAATAAAAAGCAACAATTAATCTCAATCAACAAGAACAACATAAGAAAGCATGAAACAAACATCAAACATCAAATTCATCAACATGAAATTCAAATTGCAAAAGAGAAGTAAAATTGAACTATAACTTGAATTAGAAGTAAGAGTAAGAACAATGTAACTATAAAAAGTAATAACAAGAGTATACTTACAATGGAAACTAGAAAAATCCAAGATAAAAAATGGAAATGACACTTGAATGTAAAACCCTAATATAAACCCTAATAGAGATGATGAAAAACTTAGAGAAAACTAAAACTAAAATCTTCCTACCACTACTCCTAAACTATACTAATGATATGCTATGTTCTTCTCTTCATTTCCCTTCCAATATGAGCTAAAAGACTTCATAAATGGGCCTCTAAAGCCTCAAAATCGCAAGTCACATGCCATTTTAAAGAAGTCATGTGCGGACACCTGTGCGGACGCACAGGCGTGTGCGTTCGCACACTTTACGAAAATCCCTTCCTGTGCGTACGCACAAGTAGCTGTGCGCACGCACACTAGGTGATGCTTGAATGGACGCACGACGTGCTTGAAACAATCCATGTGCTCTGATTGGGGGCCTGTGCGTATGCACGCATGTTTGTGTGCACGCACACGTCTCTGAACTCATCTCCTTGGATTCTTCATGTTTCCTCCACTTTTCAAGCTCTTCTTCTATATTCTCCAATCCATTCCTACCTTATACACTTGAAATCACTCACAAACAACATTAAGGCATCGAATGGAAGGCAAATGGAATAAAATATTTTAAATTGGGCACAAAAGAGCATATTTTCATAATCAATCACAAATTAGGAGGAAAGTTCAAAAGCATGCTATTCAAAGGAATAAGTGCAAGTTTATGTGATGAAATCCATTCAATTCTAACAAAAAATCATCATCAAACATGGATTCATCAATTCCTCCACACTTAAACACTAGCATGTCCTCATGCTAAACACACTCAAAGGAGATAGATGAAAGAGAAAATGACTTATGCTATATACTACTTAAATGCATGCAACTATCCTAAGGCTAATCGCCAATATGCACTATGAAGAGAGATGGTAGAAACAAACCATGAAATTCCAATCCATCACAAGAAAGCTTTAGGGCCAATGTAAAGAGTTCATGTACTAAGATCAATGTCAAAAGAAATGAATTGAAATTATCAAAACTATCCAATTAAACAACTTGCAAGGAGATACAATATGAGGCGTAAGAATATAGAATTGAGTGATCGAACCCCTCACTGGATGTGTATTGTAACGACCCAATTTTTAATACGCCTAGGACATACCGGAAACTGAGCGCTACCAATTTATCATCCCAATTATTATCTATTATTTATTATATGAGCCTGATTTGTTGTTAAAAGCGTAGTTATTTTGCGAGGAACTTTTTTCTTTTTGAAAACATTTGAATTAATAAACAAAATCATTTATAATAAATTCACAAATAATAACAGATAAAACAGTTATAAACAACCACACATAAATACATCACAAGTAGTTGACAACATTCGGTAATTCAGCTTTTATTAGAATATAGACTGTTAGTTAGAACGCTCATAGATATAGCTAAATAATATCTATATACATATATATATACATACAACATCCCAGGTCCTGACCTGTTCAAGAGGTCCCTAAGCTGGCACCTAGGCTAGCCTAGACTCTATACTCACCTAGTCCCTCTAAACTACTAAAGCGAGGGAAAATACGTTCTAGGTCTTCAAAACTCAAGTCAGGTGGAACGTCACCAAAAGGTAGAACATCATCTGCTACTCCTCTGCACGATCAGACATTGCCATAGGACGTCTCTCTGGTACCTCATCAAGTAGCCACACAACAGGAGTCTCGCACACAGGATTTAGGTTAAAGTTCATGTACAAACAGGGTGCAGACATTGGCTGGTCTTACAGTATATATATATAAATAGAAAACGAGATTCACCCTAGACTCAGAAGACTACCTAGGGCGGAATCCTTTTTGGGAACGATCGTCAGTGAACTACGGAAGGGTACTCATACTTCCATCTGAAGGGGGAAGGGAGAGAGAAGGGGTAAGAACTGGGGAGTTCTTAGTAGGGCCGGGGTTATTAGTTAAGTTCATTAATTTCGTGTTATTTTGCAGGTAAATAGCAGAATACAGAAAGCAGTAAATAGAAGATACAGATAAATAGAGAAGATAGAGAAAATAGATAGCAGAACACAGCAGAAGAATACAAGAAAATAACACAACCACAAAGAATAGAATACAAACAAACAGAGCATACATTCATTCAATAATCATAACAGAGGAAATGCACAACCAAGTATGATGCATGTCTGTCCTATGCAGGCCATGAGCTCACGTGTCGGTTTATACCCTGCAGCCCGACATTACATAGGAACAAGTCCCAAATATGGCTTCCCTTTGTGTCCTTAGTGCATATGTGTCAGTGGTAAGAATACCACTCTTTCGTGACTACCGGCAGTCGGCGCAAAGCCCGACCCCATAATATACACACAAGGGGAAACAGTGATCCTCAGCTCGTGGGCGTCCCCGAGATCAATTCACAAACAAAACAATGATCCTCAGTTTGTGGGTTTCCCCGAGATCAACATACAACAACAAACACGATCCTCAGTTCGTGGGCTATACCCGAGACTAATACTCAAAAATACAGTAATCTTCAGTTCGTGGATTATACCCGAGATCAACATACAACAAAACAACTTTCTGTAGGTGAACTTCGGCCTACAGAAATAGCACTTCTATAAGTGAACTTCGGCTTACAAAAATAGCGCCCCTGTAAGTGAACTTCGGCTTACAGGTATCACAACTCTCTGTAGGTGAACTTCGGCCTACAGGAGCAACGCCCTGAGATACACAATTGATATTCACTATAGGTGAACTTTAGCCTACAGGAATAACAACTTGCTGTAGGTGAACTTGGGCCTACATGACCTCTAGGGCCAACGGAAAAGTAGCAGATGAATATACAAATATCTCTGGAGTTATCTTAATGCAACAAATGACCTTTCAATAGGCCCTCTGCTTGTTCTCTATTCTCTTTATCATATTACTCTTTTCACTTTGACTTTTTACTCTGCTTTGGTTACACTTTTCTTTGTATCTCTTTACTTTTCTCTGGTTACTCTGTTCTCTGTGTTTTCTTTACTCTGCTCTGATTTCTCTGCTTAATGTTTGTATTTAAAGCTTATGTAAATTTCGGTATGAATTGTATGCCTATCCCAAGTATAAGTTCATTAAGTCTATACTGAAACAATTTAACTTTTGATATAATACCTAACCCTAGTCGCAACTAAAGGACTAACTATGTTGCCCTAGTTTGTTCACTAATCTCTGTCTATTTTTTTGTCATTAAAACTTTACAGACTTTTCTTTGGTTTTTATCTTTTCTTTAACTTTTCATCTTTCATTTATCTTTGCCTCACTAATATGATCTTACCACTCCCTAAGTGTTTTATGAAAGTAATTATGAGATTCTGCACTTAAAGTTGTCTTTCTAAAGCTTTTACAGAAAATTGCCTTTTTCGCATTATTTTATTATTTTTATTAAAATATTATTTTTAATTAAATATTATTATTTAATATTTTATTATTATTTATTATTTTATCACTAAATTTTCGAAAATTAACTTTACTTTAACCTTTAACCTTTAAAATTCACTTTTTACTACCCGTAACTTTTAATATTTCTACTTTTACCACCCTAACTTTCAGAAATTACCAAATAACCCCTCAAACACCAAAATATTTACTTCCTTGCCCTTTCTAAGATCTAAAAGGTGTTCTTCAATGTTCTTCACTACACTCAAAGTGTTCTTCGTGTTCTTCATAAATTCTTCAGATTCTTTCTCTATTTTTACCCGTTTTTCAATCTTTTCAGCAACCGATTTTTATCAAAATTCATAATAAATTCGCAGCCACTAAAACCCCATATTTTCTACATTATTTTAACACAAATTGAACTCCAATTTAAGGGTTAGGGTTTTGTTTTCCAGCAGCCACAAGAACACACATTCATAGCTTGAATTTCATCAAATTTTCACAAAAATTTCAACAAGAATTAATCATACAAACAATCAATTTCAAGCACATCCAAACCATATCATAATCACACAACTCAAATACAATCAATCAACATTAAATTCGTCAAACCCTACCTTGATTTGCTGCTCCGAATTCGGTTAGACTTTCAGGTGGTCCTTAAGCACTTTTTCCTCCTAAAACACATCAAGAACAACTTTAAATCCACAAACTCTCAACTGACAAAATCTCCCTCAGCATGTTAGGAAGATATATCTCACCTTAGACTTGCTGGAAATTAACATTTCTTGGCCCTCAAGTTAAGTTAAGCATGATTCCTAAGGAAGAACATCAAGAAAATACATGTTTTGTATGGTTTTCCTTGAAAGCCGAATTGAAGAGGGAGGGAGACAGCCATCTCACCTTATTTCCAGCCTTGATAAGTCACATGGTTATGTAGGGGAAGAAGAGAGGATCATTTTGGCGAAATCGGAGTTTTGATTTGAGTTTTGGTTCAGAAGAAATCAAGCTTTGAAGATTAAGTGTTCATGAAGTTTTCTCTCTTTTCTCTCCTTTCAATTTCGGCCAAAGGGAGTAAATGACCAGCCTTGAAGTGTCTTGGGGGTGTAAGGTGAGTTGTGATTGGTTGCCTTGGAGGTGGGTTAAAATAATATTAAAATATCTCAGGTGTATAACTAATAAAACTAGATGTATCGGAACACTTGTAAAAACATCTCTAAAAATTATTTTCTGAGCTACTAGCATAAATGACACTAGTAACATATTTATTATGAGAATAAAACATGTATAATCAGGCCTTAGCATTGCTAAAATCGTCAGAGAGTGCTGGCGCTAAGCTGCACTAGTAAACTGTGAACCCGGTTAAACCGATTTCTTGTTTTTAACTAAAACAGACCAGGTAACCTTATAATATCATTCAAGCATCTTCTAATACTAATATAATGATAATATTATATATTATCTCTCTTCTCTCATGAGTCGAGTTCGGTTCGTCAAACTGAGACTATTTACAAAAACTAGAATCAGAACTCCTAACCGATACGCTTGAAAAACTAGGTTCTTCGCGATTGCGTTGTCGGGCTTGTCTCAACTAAGGTCCTGAGTTAAAGATAATATAATGACAATGAGGATTGAGATGCTTGATGATACAGAAGAGGTGTTCCCTTTACTGATCTTCCAGAGAAATCCGTGTCTTCAGAAAAGATCTTGCATACTCGAAAATTAGGGTTGTTACATGTATTCACTCAATTCGCTCAATGTTTAGGGTTTAACCACTCAATTCTCCTTTTATCATGCTTTTCAAAGATTTGCAAGTCATCTAATAATCAACTAGTATTTAATGCAGGAATAACAAATATCATGAGGTCTTTAGAGGGATGTAATAGGGCTAGGGTTTAGGTAGGATGAAATATGGTTAAGTGGACTTAAAGAATTAGTTCTTTGATTAGCTTGAGTGTCCACCTAATCCTACATCACCCATGTACTCAAAACAATACAACCTTTCTACCCATTTTCTTTTTCTATCTCACCTCACTCATGCATTTTCTTTCCAAACATGGCATATGTGATGAGCGGATAATTTCTACGCTTTTTGGCATTGTTTTTAGATAGTTTTTAGTATGATTTAGTTAGTTTTTAGTACATTTTTATTAGTTTTTAAAGCAAAATTCACATTTCTGGACTTTACTATGAGTTTGTGTATTTTTCTGTGATTTCAGGTATTTTCTGGCTGAAATTGAGGGACCTGAGCAAAAATCTGATTCAGAGGCTGACAAAGGACTGCAGATGCTGTTGGATTCTGACCTCCCTGCACTTGAAATAGATTTTCTGGAGCTACAGGAGTCCAAATGGCGTGCTCTCAACTTCTTTGGAAAGTAGACATCAAGGGATTTCCAGAAATATATAATAGTCCATACTTTGCTCAAAGATAAACGACGTAAACTGGCGTTTAACGCCAGTTCCATGTTCCATTCTGGCGTTAAACGCCAGAAACAGGTTACAAGTTGGAGTTAAACGCCCAAAACAGGTTACAATCTGACGTTTCACTCCAGAAACAGCCTAGGCACGTGTAAAGCTCAAGTCTCAGCCCCAGCACACACCAAGTGATCCTCGGAAGTGGATTTCTGCACTATCTATCGTAGTTTACTCATTTTCTGTAAACCTAGGTTACTAGTTTAGTATTTAAACAACTTTTAGAGATTTATTTTGTACCTCATGATATTTTGACATTTTACATTGTATCTCTACGGCATGAGTCTCTACACTCCATGATTGGAGGTGAGGAGCTCTGCTGTGTCTCGATGAATTAATGCAATTACTTCTACTTTCTATTCAAACACACTTGTCTCTGTTCTAAGATATTCAGTCGCACTTAACCATGATGAATGTGATGATCAGTGACACTCATCACCATTCTCAACCCATGAATGCGTGCCTGACAACCACTTATATTCTACCTTAGATTGAGTGTGTATCTCTTTGATTCCTGGTTCATGCGTTTGATTGCATCTCCTGACAATAGAGCATCTGATCCGTGGGATCATAGTCTTCGTGGTATAGGCTAGAATTATTGGCGGCCATTCCTGAGATCCGGAAAGTCTAAACCTTGTCTATGGTATTCCAAGTAGGATCTGGGATGGGATGACTGTGACGAGCTTCAAACTCATGAGTGCTGGGCGTAGTGACAGACGCAAAAGGATCAATGGATCCTATTCCGACATGAGTGAGAACCGACAGATGATTAGCCGTGCGGTGACAGCGCATTTAGACCATTTTCACTGAGAGGACAGATGGTAGCCATTGACAACGGTGATCCACCAACATACAGCTTGCCATGGAAGGAGTCTTGCGTGCGTGAAAAAAGAAGACAGTAGGAAAGTGAAGATTCAGAAGACCGAGCATCTCCAAAACCTCAATCTGTTCTCCATTACTGCATAAGAAGTATTATTTAATTTATGCTTTTTACTCTTCATAAATATAATCACTCTTATTATTGATTTCCTGACTAAGAATTACAAAATAACCATAGCTTGCTTCAAGCCGACAATCTTCGTGGGATCGACCCTTACTCACGTAAGGTATTACTTGGACGACCCAGTGCACTTGCTGGTTAGTGGTACGATTTGTGAAAAGTGTGATTCACAATTCGTGCACCAAGTTTTTGGCGCCGTTGCCGGGGATTGTTCGAGTTTGAACAACTGATAGTTCATCTTGTTGCTTATATTAGGAAAATTTTGTCTTTTGGGTCAGAGTCTTTTATTTTCTTTTCAAAAATTTTCCAAAAATTTATTATTTTTCTTTATTAATCTTTAGAGTTTTCTGTTTGAGTCTAGTTTCATATTTTAAGTTTGGTGTCAATTGCATATTTTTATTTTCTTTTAAATTCTCGAATTTGTGTTCATTGTTCTTTCTTGATCTTCAAGTTGTTCTTGCTATTTTTCTTGTTTGATCTTTAGTTTTTTCTATTCTGTGTATTTTCTTGTTTTCTTGTGCGTTTTCAAATTATCAGTATTCATATACATTAAATACCTTTTTTAAAAACACATTAAATTTATAGCTCAGTTGGCTAGAGCGTTGTGCTTATGTTCTTGGTAATTGGGTATCTTGCTTTTTAAAACTTTTTCAAAAATATTTTTTCTTTGATTAAATCTTGTGTCAAACTTTTAAGTTTGGTGTTCTCTTGTTATTTTTTTTATTTTTGAAAATTTATTTTTAGTTTTCTAAAAGTTTTAAGTTTGGTGTTCTTTTTATGTTCTTGAGTCTTTGAATTTTACTCTTGTTGTTCTTGGTGTTCATCTTGATCTTCAAAGTGTTCTTGGAGTTCATCTTGACATTCAAAGTTTTCTTATTTGTTTCTTTGTTTTGATCTAAAAAACTCTAAGTTTGGTGTCATTTTATTGTTTTTCTCTTCCCTCATTAAATTCAAAAAAATATCTTTTCTCTTCATTTTAAGTTAATTTTCGAAATTTACATAAGAATTTTAGATTTTTATTTTAAAATTTCTATTTCATCTTATCTTAGTTTAAAAAAAAAATTCAAAATTCAAATCTTTTTCAAAAAAATCATATCTTTTTCAAAAACTTATCTTATCTTATATCAAATTTCAAATTTCAACTTCCAAAATTCAAAATTTAATTTTCAAATTTAAAAATCAAATATTTTCAAAATTTAAATCTTTTTCAAATCCTTATTTTATGTTGTTGACTTTTTTGAAAATTCAAAATTCAAAATTTAAAAATTCAAATTTCAAATTTCAAATTTCAAATTTCAAATTTCAAAATCTAATTTTCAAATTTAAAATTTAAATTTCAAAACTTTTTAATTTAAATTCCTTATCTTCTCTTACCTAGCTTATCTTATCTTTTCTAATCTCAAATCTTAAAATCAAATCTTTTTCATATCTTTTCTTTATTTTATTTTATTTTATTTTATTTTATTTTATTTTATTTTATTTTCTTCCAAGTATCTTTAATTTTAAGACATATCTTTTTCAAAACTTCCTAACCAATTTCTCTCTCTTCATTTTTTTCGAAAATTCTCACCCATATCTTTTTCAAATCCTTTTAATTAATTAATTTAGTTTTCAATTTTCTTTTATTTTTTTTCTTCAAATTTTCAAAATTATAGTCAATTTTTCATTTATTTTATTTTATTTTATTTTAATTTTGGTTTTCAAAAAAAAATATTTTATTTGCAATCCGCATTATCTCCCTTTCTCCATCATGGACCTAAGTAGAAATGAACAGTCCAGAAGGACTCTGGGGTCATATACTAACCCCATTACTGCTGCATATGGGAGTAGCATCTATATACCTCCCATCAAAGCAAGCAGTTTTGAGCTAAATCCTCAGCTCATTGTCATGGTGCAGTAAAATTGCCAGTTGCTAGCGTAGTTCTTGCAAATTGCTGACACAGTGTGTGACAAGGAGGTAGATCAGGACGTATATAGGCTGTTGCTATTTCCGTTTGCTGTAAAAGATCAAGCTAAGAGGTGGTTAAATAACCAACCCATAGCAAGCATAAGAACATGGAAACAGTTATCAGACAAATTCCTGAATCAATATTTCCCTCCAAAAAGGATGACACAGCTAAGGCTAGACATCCAAGGCTTAAAACAAGAGGATGATGAATCCCTTTATAACGCCTGGGAGAGGTACAGAGGGATTCTAAGGAAATGCCTCTCTGAAATGTTTTTAGAGTGGGTGCAGTTAGATATCTTCTACTACGGGCTTACAGAAAAAGCTCAGGTATCTCTAGACCACTCAGCTGGTGTATCTATACACATGAGAAAGACTATTGAAGAGGCTCAAGAGCTTATCGATATAGTTGCTAGAAATCAGCATCTATACATAAGTAATGAGTCCTCCATGAAAGAAGAAGCCAAGGCAGTATCAACTGACTTTAGTCCTCAGGAACAAGTTGCTGAACTCAATCAGCAACTATCTTCTATAACAAGGCAGTTAGTAGAAGTTAAGGAGATGCTACAAGAAACCAAAAATGCTAACAAGGATATGGAATCCCAATTGAATCAGACAAAACGGCAATTATCAAAACAGATAACAGAAGAGTGCCAAGCAATTCAATTAAGAAGTGGAAAAACATTAAAAACCTCAACTCAAAGCAGCAGAAAGCTAAGAAAAGAACATCTGACAGAGGATGAGCAACTTGCTACCCAAAATCCCTTTAAGGACAGTAAGAGCCCAGAGAGGAATAAGTCTGGCGTTCAAACGCATAAAAGGGTGAGAATCTGGCGTTCAACACCCAATCCATGTTCAGTTCTGGTGTTCAAACGCCAGTGAGGGATCAGACACTTGCAAGTGCTAATAATAACTCCCTCAAGAAGGCTTCTCAACCTGCCTCTGTAGGAAATAAACCTGCAACAACTAAGGTTGAAGAATATAAAGCAAAAATGCCTTATCCTCAGAAACTCCGCCAAGAGGAGCAGGATAAGCAATTTGCCCGCTTTGCTGACTATCTCAGGACTCTTGAAATAAAGATTCCGTTTGCAGAGGCACTTGAGCAAATACCCTCTTATGCCAAGTTCATGAAAGAGATCTTGAGTCATAAGAAGGATTGGAGAGAAACTGAAAGAGTTCTCCTCACTGAAGAATGCAGTGCAGTCATTCTGAAAAGCTTTCCAGAAAAGCTTAAGGATCCTGGAAACTTTATGATACCATGCACATTTGAAGGTGCTTGTACCAAGACAGCTCTTTGTGATCTTGGGGCAAGCATCAACCTAATCCCTGCATCTACTATCAGAAAGCTTGGCTTGACTGAAGAGGTCAAACTAACCCGGATCTATCTTCAACTTGCTGATAGATCCATTAAATACCCATCAGGCATAATTGAGGACATGATTGTCAAGGTTGGGCCATTTGCCTTCCCTACTGACTTTGTAGTGCTGAAAATGGAGGAGCACAAGAGTGCAACTCTCATTCTAGGAAGACCACTCCTAGTAACTGGACGAACCCTCATTGACATCCAAAAAGGGGAGATAACCCTGAGAGTCAATGAGGATGAGTTTAAGTTGAATGTTGTCAAAGCTATGCAACATCCAGACACATCAGAAGACTGCCTGAGCGTTGATATTATTGACTCCCTGGTGGAAGAGGTCAATATGACTGAGAGTCTCGAATCAGAGCTAGAGGACATTTTTAAAGATGTTCAGCTTGATCTGGAGGAACCAGAGGAAATAAAAGAACCTCTGGAAACTCCTCAGGAAGAGGAGAAACCTCCTAAACCCGAGCTCAAACCACTACCACCATCCCTGAAATATGCATTTCTGGGAGAAGGTGACACTTTTCCTGTAATCATAAGCTCTACTTTAGAGCCACAGGAAGAGAAAACACTAATTTAGGTGCTAGGGACACACAAGACAGCTCTTGGGTGGTCCATAAGTGATCTTAAGGGCATTAGCCCAGCCAGATGTATGCACAAGATCCTATTGGAAGATGATGCTAAGCCAGTAGTTCAACCACAGAGGCAGCGAAATCCCGCCATGAAGGAGGTGGTGCTGAAAGTGGTCACTAAGTTACTAGAGGCTGGAATTATTTATCATATTTCTGATGGCCCTTGGGTGAGCCATGTCCATGTTGTCCCTAAGAAGGGAGGTATGACAGTGGTTCATAATGAAAAAAATGAACTAGTTCCTACAAGAACAGTTACAGGGTGGCGTATGTGTATTGACTACAGAAGGCTCAATACAGCCACCGGGAAAGATCACTTCCCTTTACCATTCATAGACCAGATGCTAGAAAGACTAGCAGGTCATGAATACTACTGCTTTTTGGATGGCTATTCAGGTTACAACCAAATTACAGTAGATCCTCAGGACCAAGAGAAAACAGCATTCACATGTCCATCTGGAGTATTTGCATACAGAAGAATGCCTTTTGGTCTGTGCAATGCACCTGCAACCTTTCAGACATGTATGCTCTCTATCTTCTCTGATATGGTAGAAAAATTTCTGGAAGTCTTCATGGATGACTTCTCAGTATTTGGGGACTCATTTAGCTCATGTCTTAACTATCTAGCACTTGTTCTAAAAAGATGCCAAGAGACTAACCTGGTTTTAAATTGGAAAAAATGTCACTTTATGGTGACTGAAGGAATTGTCCTTGGGCATAAAATTTCGAACAAGGGAATAGAGGTGGATCAAGCTAAGGTAGAGGTAATTGAAAAATTACCACCACCCACTAATGTTAAGGCAATCAGAAGCATTCTTGGGCATGGAGGATTCTATAGGAGGTTTATAAAGGATTTTTCAAAAATCGCAAATCCTCTGAGCAATCTGGTAGCTGCTGGCATGCCATTTGTGTTTGACACAGAGTGTCTGCAGGCGTTTGAAACCCTGAAAGCTAAGCTGGTCACAGCACCAGTTATTTCTGCACCAGATTGGACATTACCTTTGGAACTAATGTGTGATGCCAGTGACCATGCCATTGGTGCAGTATTGGGATAGAGGCATAACAAGCTTCTGCATATCATTTATTATGCTAGCCGTGTTTTAAATGATGCCCAGAAAAATTACACAACCACAGAAAAAGAGCTGCTTGCAGTGGTTTATGCCATTGACAAGTTTAGATCATACTTAGTAGGATCAAAAGTGATTGTGTACAATGACCATGCTGCTCTTAAATATCTACTCACAAAGCAGGATTCAAAGCCCAGGCTCATAAGATGGGTATTGCTTCTGTAAGAGTTTGATATAGAAATAAGAGACAGAAAGGGGACAGAGAATCAAGTAGCTGATCACCTGTCCCAGATAGAACCAGTAACAGGAGCATCCCTCCCTCCTACTAAGATCTCTGAAACCTTTCTGGATGAGCAATTGTTTGCTATCCAGGAAGCTTTGTGGTTTGTAGACATTGCAAACTATAAGACACAAGGTTCTCCTTTTGTAACCATGGAGAGGAAGCATGAAAAGCTTCTCTCAATACAGAGTCAAACAAAATCCCCACATTTAAACTCTAAGTTTGGTGTTGGGAGGCCACAACCAAACTCTAAGTTTGGTGTTGAGAGGCCCCAACCCTGCTCTGATTATCTGTGAGGCTCCATGAGAGCTCACTGTCAAGCTATTGACATTAAAGAAGCGCTTGTTGGGAGGCAACCCAATGTTATTTAATTATATCTATTTATTTTCCATTGCTATTTTATGTTTTCTTTAGATTGATGATCATGTGAAGTCACAAAAACAACTGAAAAATCAAAAACAGAATGAAAAACAGCATTAAAAATAGCTCACCCTGGAGGAAGAGCTTAGCATCAGACTGGAATTTAACGCCAGAAAGAATCATCAAGCTGGCATTGAACGCCAGAAACAAGCACCAGACTGGCGTTTAACGCCAGAACAGAGCATCAAGTTGGCGTTTAACGCCAAGAAAGGGAGAAAAGTTGGCGTTTAAAGCCAGAAACAAGCAGCAGTCTGGCGTTAAATGCCAGGATTGCACACCTTTTCATACACACTTCCCCCACCCTTGGCTGAACCCACCACACACCTCCTTCTCCTCCTTTCCTCCTTCTTTTGCTTGAGACCAAGTAAACATTTTAAGTTTGGTGTGGAAAAAGCATTGCTTTTTTGTTTTTCTATAACCACTAATGCCTCAAAGGATGCACTTTCCTCCATAAAACTATTGGGAGTAGATTAATACCTCCCTAGGAGAATTAAGTTCCAACATGGGACAACTAAGGGTGGAGCACCAAGAGCATTCCATCCTCCTCCATGAAATTAGAGAAGATCAAAGAGCTATGAGGGAGGAGCAACAAAGGTAAGGAAGAGACATAGAGGAGCTCAAGAGCACTATTGGTTCTTCAAAAGGAAGAAGATGCCACCCTCACTAAGGTGGACCCGTTCCTTAATCTCCTTGTCTATTTATTTTTTCTGTTTTCATTCTCTATGCTTTATTTATGTTTGTGTCTTCATTACATGATCATTAGTATCTAGTGTCTATGTCTTAAAGCTATGAATGTCCTATGAATCCATCACCTTTCTTAAATGAAAAATGTTTTAATTATAAAAGAACAAGAAGTACATGATTTCGAATTCATCCTTGAAACTAGTTTAATTATTTTGATGTGGTGACAATACTTTTTGTTTTCTGAATGAATGCTTGAATAGTGCATATGTCTTTTGAATTTTTTGTTTATGAATGTTAAAATTGTTGGCTCTTGAAGAATGATGAAAAGGAGAAATGTTATTTGATGATCTGAAAAATCATAAAAATGATTCTTGAAGCAAGAAAAAGCAGTGAATACAAAAGCTTGCGAAAAAAAAAAAGAAAAGAAAAATGGCGAAAAAATATAAAAGAAAAAAAAGAGAAAGAAAAAGAAAAAGCAAGCAGAAAAAGCCAATAGCCCTTAAAACCAAAAGGCAAGAGTAATAAAAAGGATCCAAGGCTTTGAGCATTAATGGATAGGAGGGCCCAAAAGGAATAAAATCCTGGCCTAAGCGGCTAAACCAATCTGTCCCTAACCATGTGCTTGTGGCGTGAAGGTGTCAAGTGAAAAGCTTGAGACTGAGCGGTTAAAGTCGAGATCCAAAACAAAAATAGAGTGTGCTTAAAAACCCTGGACACCTCTAATTGGGGACTCTAGCAAAGCTGAGTCACAATCTGAAAAGGTTCACCCAATTATGTGTCTGTGGCTATTATGTATCGGGTGGTAATACTGGAAAAAAAAGTGCTTAGGGCCACGGCCAAGACTCATAAATTAGTTGTGTTCAAGAATCAACATACTAAACTAGGAGACTCAATAACACTATCTGAATTCTGAGTTCCTATAGATGCCAATCATTCTGAACTTCAAGCGATAAAGTGAGATGCCAAAACTGTTCAGAGGCAAAAAGCTACTAGTCCCGCTCATCTAATTAATATTTTGGAATTTATAGTATATTCTCTTTTTTTATCCTATTTGATTTTCAGTTGCTTGGGGACAAGCAACAATTTAAGTTTGGTGATGTGATGAGCGGATAATTTATACGCTTTTTGGCATTGTTTTTAGATAGTTTTTAGTATGATTTAGTTAGTTTTTAGTATATTTTTATTAGTTTTTAAAGCAAAATTCACATTTATGGACTTTACTATGAGTTTGTATGTTTTTCTGTGATTTCATGTATTTTCTGGCTGAAATTAAGGGACCTGAGCAAAAATCTGATTTAGAGGCTGACAAAGGATTGCAGATGCTGTTGGATTCTGACCTCCCTGCACTCGAAATGGATTTTCTGGAGCTATAGGAGTCCAAATGGCATGCTCTCAACTGCGTTAGAAAGTAGACATCCAGGGATTTCTAGGAATATATAATAGTTCATACTTTGGTCAAAGATAAATGACGTAAACTGGCATTTAATGCTAGTTCCATGTTCCATTCTGGCGTTAAACGCCAGAAACAGGTTACAAGTTGGAGTTAAACGCCCAAAACAGGTTACAATTTGGCGTTTAACTCCAGAAACAGCCTAGGGACGTGTAAAGCTCAAGTCTCAGCCCCAGCACACACCAAGTGGGCCCCGAAAGTGGATTTCTGCACTATCTATCGTAGTTTACTCATTTTCTGTAAACCTAGGTTACTAGTTTAGTATTTAAACAACTTTTAGAGATTTATTTTGTACCTCATGACATTTTCACGTTTTACATTGTATCTCTATGGCATGAGTCTCTAAACTCCATGATTGGGGGTGAGGAGCTCTGCTATGTCTCGATGAATTAATTCAATTACTTCTGTTTTCTATTCAAACACGCTTGTCTCTGTTCTAAGATATTCACTCGCACTTAACCATGATGAATGTGATGATCAGTGACACTCATCACCATTCTCAACCCATGAACGCGTGCCTGACAACCACTTCCATTATACCTTAGATTGAGTGTGTATCTCTTTGATTCCTGGTTCATGCGTTTGATTGCATCTCCTGACAACAGAGCATCCGAATCCATGGGATCAGAGTCTTCGTGGTATAGGCTAGAATTATTAGCGGCCATTCCTGAGATCCGAAAAGTCTAAACCTTGTCTGTGGTATTCCGAGTAGAATCTGGGATGGGATGATTGTGATGAGCTTCAAACTCACGAGTGCTGGGCGTAGTGACAGACGCAAAAGGATCAATGGATCCTATTCCGACATGAGTGAGAACCGACAGATGATTAGCCATGTGATGACAGCGCATTTGGACCATTTTCACTAAGAGGATGGATGGTAGCCATTGACAACGGTGATCCACCAACATATAGCTTGCCATGGAAGGAGTCTTGCGTGCGTGAAAAAAGAAGACAGTAAGAAAGCGGAGATTCAGAAGACAGAGCATCTCCAAAACCTCAATCTGTTCTCCATTACTGCATAACAAGTATTATTTAATTTGTGCTTTTTACTCTTCATAAATATAATCACTCTTATCATTGATTTCCTGACTAAGAATTACAAAATAACTATAGCTTGCTTCAAGCTGACAATCTCCGTGGGATCGACCCTTACTCACGTAAGGTATTACTTGGACGACCCAGTGCACTTGCTGGTTAGTGGTACGAGTTGTGAAAAGTGTGATTCACAATTCGTGCACCAATATAAATCCTTTCTTTACTCTTTATTTCATACTTTGTTATGCACAAGTTTTTTTTAAAGAACTATGAATGCATATGTCTTACTCAATAAAATGCATGAGCATTACCTAATTGCCAAAATTTTTTCACGATGAGTTCGTGCTTCTATCAGCAATGCTTCCCAAAATTCCCCCACACTTAGAATGCACACACTAATCCACCCAAGCTAATCAAAAAGTAATTCCGGGACATCAATGGTTTTTTGCTTAAGGGGAGTAATGTGCTATCATCAGAACAAAAGGGGATTCATAGGCTCAAAGGAGTTCACAAAGGTGAATGGAAGGGTTGGCCATATAGGTTAGCGAATTTATCATCAAAGATGGCCTCAATCATGCTAAATGCATCCAAACACAAATACAGGACATAAAAAATCATGCAAATCAATGATCACAATCAAAAAAGGAGTATAATCACACAAGAACAACATTATGGTTGAAAAATTCAACCATCTATTAAAGCTCAAATCTCACAAGGTATGTTGTTCGAGCTCTTTTCCATGTTCTACACACAAAATAATCCAAGCAAGTTGGAAAACACAATTTTTCTTAAATTTAATCAATGGTACGCCCTAGAAATGTTCTCATGGAAATTCCTTGGTGTTTCACCAACTTATTCATTCTATCATGCAACATGCAAATGTTAACTACCAAATATCCATAAATGATAAAGAAATATTTACAAACAACCCAAGCAAGATGCAATAGACATAAAACTACCCAAAATAAGGATAAAGTACTACAAGAAACATTGCAAAGTGCCTTGAAAAGAGAAATTTTACCCCCTTGAAATCATCAATTCTCCCCCACACTTAGTTCGTGCACGGTCCTCCGTGCATGCTTACGATCCGAGAGAGTGAAGAGGGGCCACCTTCAGTTGGTGGACTCAGAAGTGTGTTGGTCAACTGCATCATACTCCTCCCCAGTTAGCTCGAATGAAGCTCTAGGAGTTGGGCCAGAGTCTCTTCCTTCTAGCTTTGCCGATATCCACTCGAAATGGTTTTGCTCCAAATGCTCCATGTTGTGGATATCGTGAAAGATATCTTGTAATAATTCCAGAAGAGGACGGAAAAAGTGTAAAGCAGTCGATGAAGTTGGTAGACTTGATGGTGGTGTTGTGGGAGTCTTCTTCTCGGAGGGTGTTGTTTTTGTTGATCTCTCCAAATCTCCCCTCGAAATGAACTTGTTGCCTTTAGGAATCTTGAACATAATGTCTCTCGGATGCCATTCTACCCCCGCTGCTGTTGCTAAATGCATCACCATCAATGGAAAAAGGATGTTGATGTTCTTCTTCTCAATCAGTTTCCATATCGATGTGCGTAATAAAGGCATAACGGCTATACTCTTTCCTTCTATGATAGCCCAAAGTAGCAAAGCAGTCTTGAATCTCACATGGGTAGTATGGGTGCTGGGAATAATGTAGTCCGCCATAATTTGATGCCATATACGAGCTTCGGTATTCAAATCGGAGTATGCTATAGTTGCGGGAACAAATTTCCTCCCTTTGCTATACTCCCATGAAGCACCGAGACAGCCGATTCTCTCAAGTATGGGAGTCACAGACATCCTCCCCTTGGACACACTCGCCTTAATCTGTGAATAATCATCCTTCTCAAGCGGAATGTGGGAAATCTTCAAAATAGCTTCGAGAGCTTGGTTGGAAGTATCCAACCTCTTTCCCTAGAGGAATACGGACTCTGCTTCCCAATTTTGGTAGTTAGCGTAGAATTCTCACACCATCGTTTCATTAACTTCAATTGGGTCTTGCTCAAGAAATTCCCAATGAAGTAAGACAATTCGCTCATGGATGACCGTTTTATACTTGCTCGTAACCTTAAGCGTCCGTTCCCAATGAATTGACCTTTTCTTAAACATGTCATATTGGAACTCGGCTCTTTGGTTGACCAAGACATCCGGGTTATCACTCGGGCGATCCATGAAATATGGTCTGGATGCGCGGGTTGTAGGTTGCACAACCGGTAAAATGACCGGTTTCTTACCCTTATTTCACATCCTAAAAAGAAAACAGGAAACATCAGGGTCATAAGACAACAATAAATTAAAAATAATGAGGAAGCACTTAATAAAGTCAAGAAAATTAAATTCTAAAATGGAAGCTTGAAAATAGTGTGGTTCACAAGCAAGGTGGTGTGTATATTCCAATGGTGCGCGCGGTTGGAACATACACACCGGCTGAATAAAACGGCAATCACACTCTCAAGGCAACTAAAAGTTTAAAGCTTCACAACTAAGTGCTCAAGTTGCAAATAAAAAACATAGAAATGCAAGCAACTTCAAGCAAGCACCAAGAGGGAATTGTCGATTGTTCATCCTCAACAAGTGGTAATCACATATATAATGATCTCTAATTTGAAGCCAAAAGATGTTTGATCAAGACATCATCAAAAGTTGAATATTTGTAAAGTGGCTACTCAAATTAAATTCCAAGATGAACAATGGAACTTAGATTCCATCAACACAATGCATTTACAACTATAGTCACCCATTAACAAGGTACACAGTTCTTTGAAAATATGGGTGGTTAAACTCAAAGCATACAAGCAAGAAAATGCATTGATAAAATAATTTGATCAACATCAAAATTCACAAGTGAAGTTGCACAATTCATACAATATGCCTAACAAAAGATAAATTGAAAGCATATGATGGCCAAATCATATGAATCAAGCCAAATGTTTATTGAGGTATTTTATCAAACATGTGGTATGCAATGTGCAAGTTCATCACAATTAAGCTCAAATTTGATCATAACCAACCCAATAATCAAGCAACATCACTTAGCAATACAAAGAAACAACAAAGAAAGCAACAAATTTAATCTAAGCAACAAGAAAGACAATGAAAATAATTACAAAAAAAATATGAACATAAATAGAAAGGAAAAACAAAAACGTGAGATATAGAGGTTGAAGAGAACAAGAACTAGGGAGGAACAATGGCACTTCTTATAGCCACTGCAAAATCACGGCAGTTAGGTTCGCTGGAAAAAGCACCGGAGGAGAAAACTCACCGGTGGTGAAGAAAGAAAAGAGAAGGGAAAGAAAGAAGAGAGAAGAGAAGTAAGAGAAAGAGAGAAAGTGGTCGCCGGTGGTGGGCTGACGGCGGCGGTGGCCGGCGGCAGGCTAACCGGCAGAGCTGGGCAGAGAAGAGAGAGATGGCAGCTCTAAAGAAAAGAAGAAAAGAGAAGGGCTGCCTCCCAACAGGGCAGGTTGCCCTGTTAACGCCCAAAACGCATCTTGTGCGGATGTACAGGGGCCTGTGCGGACACACAGAAAGCACAACTTAGAAGGGTGCGAATGCACACAGTGTGCAATTGCTACGACCAGAAAGGTTGCATTAAGGCGTGCGCGCGCACAAAAGGGCATATTTTTTTGTTTATTTTTAGGACAGAATCATGTGTGCGTGCACACACGGGTCCATGCGCACGCACAGAAGCTAAAAATGGGGGAGGTTGTTCACGCGCAAAGGCTGTTCCCTCCCTCCCACCAGAGGGCTTGCAATTGGTGTGTGGGCGCACACGTCTGTGCGACCGCATAGATAAAGCATGAAAAGGAACGTGTGCGTACACACGCAGCTGTGCGCATGCACAGATCAGAGAAAACAGGGCAGCACACACGCACAAGCTATGCTGGAGCTGCGACCAGAGGGCATATCAAGGTGTGTGCAGACGCACAGGCTTGTGCGTCCGCACACTCCTTGACATGCCCTCTGGTCGCAGCGCCAGCACAACTTGTGCGTGCGTGCTACCGTGATTTCTGTGACCTATTTGTTTGCACAGATGTGTGCGTATGCACGCATCCCTCTTCCTTGATTATCTGTGTGGCCGCACAGACGTGTGCGTCCGCACACCAATTGCAGACCTCTCTGGTGGGAGCGAGGGAACGGCCTGTGCGCGTGAACAACCTCCCCCATTTTTAGCTTCTGTGCGTGTGCACGGACCTGTGTGCACACGCACACTCGACTCTGTCCTCAAGAAACATCTCCTAAAAAAAATAGAGCTTTTCTGTTCACCTGCATGCCTCTGTGCGTCCGCACTCCTTATTGCAACCTCCCTGGTCGCAGCGATCGCACGCTATGTGCATTCGCACCCTTCTACGTTCTGCTTTCTGTGCGTTCGCCAATTGAGAGGCAGCTCTTCTTTTCTTATTTCTATCTTCTCTTCTTCTCAGTTTCTCTCTCTTTCTTCTCTGCCCATCTTCATCGGTCTCTGCCGCCTACCGCCGGCCACCGCCGCCATCAACCACTACTTGCGACCTCTACCTCTCTCTCCTTCTCTTACTCTTTCTTATAATTCAAGTTATAGTTAAATTTTACTTCTCTTTTGCAATTTCCATTTTTTTGATGAATTTGATGTTTGATGTTTGTTTCATTCTTTCTTGTATTATTCTTGTTGATTGAGACCATTTGTTTCTTTTAGTTTCAAGTCTTTTCTCATTTTTCCAATGTTTAATGTTTTTGCCCACCAAGTGTTTGACAAAATGTCAACCATGGTTTTAGGCTAAACTTTTGGCTCTTGGCTTGGGTAAAGTGAGCAATTGAGTTCGTAGAGTTGGAATGTCCAACATTTAGTGTCAATTCTTAGATTGTTAATTGTTCTTGTTCCCACTAACGCTAAATTGTTGCTAAGGAAGTAGCAAGCAATTTAGGTTTTGTGGGTTAAGATCACTTATGGTCATTTAACTTACTTTCCGATGTGAGGGTTGATCAAGTGAGACTAATCCATTATAATTGTCATAGTTGTGGTTCCAACAAGGAAAGGACCCTTAGCTCACTCCAAGCCAAGACTCTTTTTATGCTTTTAATTTTTTATACACATATATGTTGATCTCTTTTATACTTTACTTGTTTATATTGCATAGTCGGTTCTTTAATTTCTTCATTAGTTCAATCATTACAATTTTGCATGTTCTTTTATTGCTTTATATGTTTATTTCTTCATTGAAAACCCCTTGATCACTACAACCGGAATTGTGCACTCATTGATCTAAAGTGTCCTTGGGAGACGACCTGGGAGTCAAATACTCTCGGTTTTGAACTGGTTTTGAATTGTGACACATATTTTGAATTTGCCATTTGATTGTCAGAGTTATTGTTGGTTTTGATAATGCTACCAACAGATTGATTCTTGTTTTGATTGATTCCAAACTGGCAATAGTTCTCCCACTCCATCATCGATCCCACAGGGATTGATGGATCAAGCAACGTTAATGAGGTGATATGTCTAGTTAAGAAAATATTGATGAATTGAGTGAAACTGATCAAACAGAATGTAAATTGCAAGAATTGTAAATTGCTGAAAGTAAATTGATAGAAACTTAAATAGCAAGAAACTTAAATTACAAGGAAACTTAAATTGCAGGAAATGTAAAGAGCTTCGGGTGCAGGGAAAGTAAAGAGGCATTAAACCAAAATACTCAAAGTGAACTCAAGGACAATTAACAGAAAGAAAAATTTATTAGGGATTGGAGATATCATAATCCACAATGAGATAATTGGGTCTCAACTCCTTTCTCAATCATATGAGTAGATCTATGGCAGATTGAAATTGATTGGATCCCAATTCCTTGGCAACCCAATCTCTTTTACCACAATCAACCTTGCCAGTTCCTCGATCCAATTGTCATGAGAAGAGGTTAAGTGCATGTTTCTCATCCATAAGCCATACTAACTCTTAAGATCTCAATTCCTTCCGAATGGTGTTGATCAAGAGAGTTGTGAGAAATAGAGCTTCAGTTCTAATTTCCATGATTCCCCTTCCAAGGCTCACATAGAAATTTAATGGATCTAAAACCCCTTCCGGAGTGAATGGATCAAAATCAAAACAGAAGTTATTTCTTAGCTACCCAAGTGGATTGAGAAGAAGAAGAATTTCTTTAATCCATTAGAATTATAATAGAGCTCCTCCCCTAATGAAGTGCGGTTCAATTGATCATTGTTCTAAAAACATTTGCAGAAATTTTAAATTGCATGAAAGTACATCAATCTCAGTGTGAACGGAAATGAAAAATTGCAGAAAGGACAATTATAGAAGAGAAGTGTAGAAATTAAAATTGCATAAAGCTGAACTAAATCCAATACTACTCAAATGTAAAAGTGCAGAAAAGAAAAAGAAATTCTAAGCTAAGCTCTCTACCAGAGCCTTTTATCCTACTCCTACTCCTACTCCTGCTGCCCAAGCTAGTCCCCTTAAGCCTTCTCAGAGTCTTCTATTTATACTCTTCTTTTCATTCCAAAATGGGACATCACTCAGTGTACTTGGATGTGGGCCTTGGCCTTTGATTGAAGTAGAGAGGAATGACTCTAACAGACGTTGATCTTGGCAAAACGTTTATGAACTTACATGGTGCCATTTGGAGTTAAAACTGTCCTTAACGTTGGTGGCAACATTTGTGTGAAAACGTTGAGCCCAAACGTTGCATAACAGATGAATTCTGGGTGCTGCTAGCAACGTTTGACTCAACGTTGGTACACCAACGTTCGCTCATTCACACATGTGCGTATACCATGCGTACTCGTGAAAGCTGTGTTTTTGCCCTTCCACGCGCACGTACACCACGCTTTTGCGTGCATTTCCATTTTTCCATTTTACGCGTACGCGTTACAGACGCATGTACGTCGATTCAAGTTTCTCAATTCCAAATTCTGGGCTTCTCATCGCAGACGTTGGAGGCAGCATTTGGTCAACAACGTTCCCTCCAATGTTGGCTTGGTCATGCGTACACGTGACCCACGCGTACGCGTGACCCACGCGTATGCGTGAATGGTCAATTTTGCCATTTCGTGCGTACGCGTGGTTCATGCTTACGCATGGATTGAAAATTTTTCCTTTTTCACGTGTACGCGTCGCCCAAAAATCTTTTAGCCCCTGAATTGAACATTTTTGAGGACGTTGGAGGTAACATTGATCCACCAACGTTCCCTCCAACATTGGCACCCATGTTTTCTTCTTCCAGAGCGTTGCCTACAACGTTGATGGGCCAAAGTTGGTTCCAACGTTGGCCTTTCCTCCTCTTTTTCCTTGCGCATCCTCTGCTTCTTTTTACCTATCATCAACCAAACAAACTAATCAAAGCCTTGGCATAATCACACAATTTTGCATCATTAATAACATCAACTAAATCTTGCAGAAAATCTCATGAAAATGCATAAAATTACCAATGTTTGATTGAATCAAGACAACCATGAATTCTCATCCAAAAACTTACTTATTGCCTAAGAAATGCATGAAAACCAAGTAAAAATAGATAAAAAAAGCTTGTGAAGCTAGCCTAAGATGACTTGTCATCACAATACCAAACTTAAATCTTGCTTGTCCCCAAGTAAACAGCAAAACATGAGAAAAAGAAATGAAAACAAATAAGCATATCAAAAGCATAAACCACAACTAATAATTCCTTTTCTGTTGTGTAATTTTTCTGAGCTTCATTCAATACTTTGCTTCCATAATAAATGACATGGTGCAAGTTGCCCTTCCTTTGTCCCAACACAGCACCAATAGCAAAGTCACTTGCATCACACATAAGTTCAAAAGGAAATTCCTAATTTGGGGGTGTGATGATTGGTGTTGTAGTGAGTTTAGCTTTTAAAGTTTCAAAGGCATGCTTACAATTTCATCAAAGATAAAAAGGTTATCAACCACTAGAAGATTGCTCAGTGGTTTGGCTATTTTTGAAAAATCATTGATGAATCTTCTATAAAAATCGGCATGTCCTAAGAAACTTCTCACAGCTCTCAGATTGGTTGGTAAAGGAAGTTTTTCTATTATTTCTACTTTTGTTTTGTCAACTTCTATACCCTTACTAGAAATTTTATGCCCAAGAACAATTTCCTCAGGTACCATGAAATGGCACTTTTCCCAATTTAAAACCAAATTAGTTTCTTGGCATCTCTTTAAAATAAGGGTAAGATGGTGCAGGCAAGTATTGATAGAATCACCAAAAATAGAGAAATCATCCATAAAAACTTCAATAAATTTTTCAACCATATCCGAGAAGATTGATAACATGCATATCTGAAAGGTAGCTGGGGCATTGCACAGTCCGTATGGCATTCTTCTATATGCAAATACTCCAAAAGGGGCAGGTGAATAAGGTATTCTCTTGATCCATTGGGTCAACTACTATTTGGTTATAGCCAGAGTATCCATCCAGGAAGCACTAGTAAGCCTGACCAGCCAATCTTTCGTGCATTTGGTCAATAAAAGGGAGAGGGAGGTGGTCCTTTCTTGTGGCATCATTCAACCTTCTATAATCAATACACATCCTCCACCCAGTCACTGCTCTTATGGGAATAAGCTCATTCTTCTCATTGACAATTATAGTAATTCCACCTTTCTTTGGCACCATTTGAACAGGGCTAACCCATGGGCTGTCTGAGATGGGATAAATGATCCCAGCCTTACATAGCTTCATTACTTCCTTTCAAACAACCTCTTTCATTCTGGGATTTAATCTTCTCTGAGGTTGCACTACTGGTTTAGAATTCTCTTCCAAGAGTATTTTGTGCATGCATATGGTAGGGCTTATGCCTTTCAAATCATCAATGGTCCATCCCAATGCATCCTTGTGAGCTTTCAATACAACAAGGAGTTTTTCTTCTTCTTCTCCACTCAAAGTAGAATTGATTATCACTGGGAAGCTATCCTTATCACCAAGGAATGCATATTTAAGATGAGGAGATAGAGGTTTTAGCTCTTGTTGTGGTGCTCCTTCTTTCTTAACTTCAATTGATTCCTCCAGTGCTTGTGTCTCTTCAGTATCTTCCTCTTGTAGGTCTTGGTTTTCCTCCTAGTTCATTTGATGGTTTGCTTCAAATACTTCTTCAACTAGGGTGTCCACCACATCAATTCTCATGCAATTCTCTTTCTCAGCAGAGTATTGCATCGCCTTGAAAACATTTATAATCATCTGTTCATCATGCACCCTGAAGATCATCTCACCTTTTTCCACGTCAATGATTGTTCTAGCAGTGGCCAGAAAAGTTCTACCAAGGATGATTGAGTTACTCCCTTCCTCATCCATGTCCAAAACTACAAAATCGGCGGGGAATATAAAATTTCCAACTTTCACTAAGAGATTCTCCACTACTCCATTTGGTATTTTGAGGGATCTATCAGCAAGTTGTAATGACATCCTCTTAGGCTTAATCTCTTCTATCATTAATTGCTTCATCATGGAAAGAGGCATTAAATTAATGCTTGCTCTCAGGTCACAAAACGATTTATCAATAGCCATGTTCCCAATCGTGCATGGTATAAAGAAGCTGCCTGAATCTTTGAGCTTTGGTGCAAGTCCCTTTTGAATAATGGCACTGCACTCTTGAGTAAGTACCACTGTTTCTTTCTCCTGCCAACTCCTCTTCTTTGTGATCAATTCTTTAAGAAACTTTGCATATAATGGCATTTGTTCCAAAGCTTCAGCCAATGGAATGTTGATCTCAAGTTTCCTAAAGATTTCCAGGAATTTTGGGAATTGTTGGTCCCTTGTTCCCTTCTGTAGTCTCCGTGGGTAAGGAAGTTTGGGTACATAAGGCTTTACTCCTTCATTATTGACCTCTTGTTGTGGCTTCACAATTTCTTTGCCCTTTTTGGATGTCAATGCCTTTTCCTCCTTCTGATTGTCTTTTATGTCCTCCTCTTTAGGCTTTGTTGCTTACTTATTGATGTTTTTTCCAACTACCTTACCAATCCTCAACTGCACAGATTTACATTCTTCCCTTAGGTTGGGGATTGTATTACTTGGGAGAACATTGGTTGGCCGTTCAGCTTGTTTGGCCAATTGTCCCACTTGTCGCTCAAGGTTCCTCATGGTAGCTTCATATCTATCTTGTCGTTTGAGCAGGCTCTCTTGTCCTTTGACCAAACTTTGAGTGGTTTGAGTAAGTGATTGTGTGTTTTGGGTAAGGGCTTGTAAGGCTGCTTCAAGACTTGAGATCCTGGCTTTATGATGGTCAATGGGTGGTATGATAGGGTATGATTGTTGTTGCTGGAAATTGTTTGGAGCATTGGAGTGAATATTTTGTGAGTTGAATGGTGGTGTGGAGAAGTTATTCTGATGGGTTTGTGAATTTTTGTGGGGTTACTGATATGTGTTTTGTGGTTTCTTGTATTGATTAGTGTTGTTAGATGAATGATTTTGGTTGCTTGTGTTGCGGAAATAGTTGGAGTTGTTGTTCTTTTTGCCAATGGTTTTGATTGTCACCCCATTTCAGGTTAGGGTGATTCCTCCAGGATGAGTTGTATATGTCACCATGGAAGTCATTTTGAGAAGAATTTGAGGCATTTTGCATATATTGAACTTTTTCTTATTGTTGCTCCATATTTCCTGCTTCATTTTGACCCCATTCCATTGAAGGTTGATTTGTTGTGCTCACTGAAGCTAATTGGAGGCCATCTATTCTCTTTGCCATCATTTCAATTTGCTGTTGGATTTGTTGATGCATCAATTTGTTATGTTCCAATATAGCATCAACACCTTCAAGCTCCATCACACCTTTCTTTGGGGTTGAGTTATGATGTCTCTCTAATGAGTAGTAATATTGATTGTTTGCAACAACTTCAATGAGGTCTTGGGCCTCTTCAGCAGTCTTCATATGTTGAGTGATCCTCCTGATGAGTAGTCTAGTCCCCTCCTTACTTCTAAAGTCAAGCCTTCCTAGAAGTTTTGGAGTTTGACCCAATCACTAAATATGTCAGGTGGACATCTTCTCATTAATGCCTTATATTTTTTCCAGGCTTCATACAATGACTCCCCCTCTAATTTCCTGAAAGTCTGGATCTCTGTTTTTAACTTGATGATCCTCTGAGATGGGTAGAATTTGGCTAAAAATTTGCTCACCAGATTATCCCAATTATTGATGCTTTCTTTGGGAAATATCTCTAGCCACTAGGTTGCCTTATCTCTCAAGGAAAATGGGAATAGTAACAACTTGTAGATGTCTGGATACACTCCATTCATCTTGACCGTGTCACATATCCTTAGAAAAATAGACAAGTGTTGATTGGGATCTTCGAGAGGCCCCTCTCCATAAGAGCAATGGTTTTGCACCAAAGTGATGAGTTGGGGTTTTAACTCAAAGTTGTTGGTATGGACATTTGGGGTAACTATATTGCTTCCACAATGCCTTGGATCAGGAATGGTGCATGATGCCAACACCCTTCTAGGTGGTCCATTGTTGTTAGCAACTCCTTCATGAGGGTTACACAAATTGCCCTCCATGCCTTGGTCTTCTCCTTCTGAGTCCTCTTCACCAATTATTCCCTTTCCCCTTGCTTCTCTTCTTAGTCTTTGGAGGGTTCTCTCATCAAGGTCAAAAGAGGTGGATACCTATCTCCTGGCTTTTGACATGAACACACAAAAACCAACAACACAAGTAGAGTACTCTATTGCTAGAGTAGAGTTAATGCTGGTGAAACAAAACCTCAAATGGTTAGTGGGCTTAACAAAGAAAAGAAAAATGCTTAATATAAACTATCATTCACTTAATCATTGTTAATCTTTTCCAATCCCCGGAAACGACGCCAAAAACTTGATGGTGTGTAAATGGATTTCACACAAATTAACCGGCAAGTGCACCGGGTCACATCAAATAGTAATAACTCACATGAGTGAGGTTAATCCATCAGGGATTGGTGGATCAAGCAACTTTAGTTAAATGATAAGTTTAGTTAAGCGAATATTGATGAATTGGGTAGAATTGATTCAACAAAAAGTAAATGACATCGAATTTAAAGTGCTAAAAATAAATTGATAGATAAGTAAATGGTAGAAAGTTAAATTGACTGAAACTTAAAGTGCAAGAAATTAGAAGCACTAAAGCTTAAAATTGCGAGAAGAGTAATAATGAATACTAAAGTGAAAGGAATTTAAATTGCAAAACCTAAATTGCCAGGGGACTTAAATTGCATGAATAATAAAAGGATTTGGGAGTGAGAAATCAAACTAGAACTAGAAAATGTAAAGTGCAGAAAGATCTAAATAAAAAAATTCAGAGAAAGTGATTCATCAGGGATTAGAGATATTGTAATCCTTCGTGAATCAAAGTGGTTTTAACCCCTTTCCCAATCATTTGGTAGATCTATGGCATATTGAAATTGATTGGATCCCAATTCCTTGGCAATCCAATCTCTCAACTCACAATGAATATTGCCACTTCCTTGATCTAATTGTCATGAGAAGAAGTTAAGTGCAAATCTCTCATCCATAAGCCACACTAACTCTGAGGATCTTAATTCCTCATGAAGGGTGTTGATCAAGAAAATAGTGAAGGATAGAGCTCCAATTCTAATGCAAGTGATTCTCCTTCCGAGGCTCACACAAGCATTCAATTGAATTCAGCCTCCTTCTGGAGTGAGGAACTCTAAATCAACACAGAAGATATCCAATAGCTACAAATATGAATTGAGAAGGAGAAGAATTTCATTAAATTATTGGAATTACAATAGAGCTCCTCCCCTGATGAAATTAGGGTTTGTTCATCATTGCTCTCGGACCAAAATAATAAAGAAAGGTACAGAAGATGAAGAATAGAAAAGGGAAATGAAAGATCAGATCTGAGAGTAAATGAAATTAAAAATCAAAGAAAAATCTCCAGCCTAAAAGTGACAGCCCCAGCTCCAAAAAAAAGAATCCTCTCTAAATCAAATCTTCCCCTATTTATACACTTTCTAATTCAGTCATTTAATCCTTGGAGTGGGCTTCTTGGCCTTCTAATGAAGTGGGTCAGAATTTGTACTTGGTTGTAGCTTCAGGTGAACGTAGCGTTCTGAATTTGAACGTAGCGTTCTTTCACCAACGCGGACACATCCTGTGCGCGAGGGCATCCCTGAGTAGCATTCATTAACTGAACGCTCCGTTCATGCCATGAATGCTATGTACGTGTGCGCACCTTGTGCGCTTGCGCGTGCATAGTAATATATCAATTCTGCGTTCCAGCATCTTGTACGCGTCTGCGTCCATCACCACTTCTATCTCATCGACGCGTGCACGGCATGCGTGCATGCACGTCGATTCCCTTCCTCAAGTTTGAATTCTGAAAGTATCGCAGGCGTTCACTTGAAGTGAACGTAGCATTCATTGTTGGTAAACGCTGATCCTCAATGCATGCGGGCACGCCATGTACGCGTGCGCATGGGTTTCCAAAATGGCTCTTCCGTGCGGAGGCGTCTGGTATGCATGCACGTCCTTGTGAACGTAGCATTCATTGAATAAACGCAGCGTTCGTCTGCACCTTGCTTCTTTGCTGTTTGTTTTCATCAATTTGTCACCTGCCATTAATCAAACAAGCAATCAAAGTCTCACCAAAATCATAAGGTTCATAATAACCAACTAAATTGTGAATAAACCTCATGATTTCACATAAAATAAAAAATGATTGATTGAGTTAAGATAAACATGAAATACCACTCCAATTACTTACTTATTGTGCAAGAAAGTCTAATAAACCTACTAAAAGCAAGGAAAAATGCTAGTAAAACTAGCATAAGATGACTTGTCATCAGTATGGTCAATGGTAGCTTGGTCACAATCCTTTCTTCGGTGCTCTTATTGGTTGCCTTCACTTCTTGGATATCAAGACTTGGGTGTTATGTATTTGTTGAAGTGTCCTCTTCATCAAAAGCCTTTTGAATTGGTGGTTCAATGAACCCTTCCTCTATGCAACTCTCTGCTTCACTTGAGTGTGGACTCTCTTGATTGACTTCCTTCCTTTCTTCTGCATGATTTTCCATTAAGTCCTTTGGGAGTGAGTCTTCTGTCATCTCAAGTGGCTTCAGTGGATATGAAATCCTAGGCTTACAAACCTCCACCACCTCATTCTCGGTTGAAAATTCTCTCGATACAAGAGCCTTTTCTTCCTCTTCCTCACTCACAGATTGTTCTTTATCCTCAATTCTTGGCACTCCTAAGTTTCTCCTACGTTGCTCTAAGTGCCCATCCATCTTCTTGAAGAAGATTTCTTTCTAGGATTGTTTGTCTTTCCAAGAGTTGTCCTTGTCTTTCAAGGACTTGGTCTCGGCTTTACAAGGATTCTTTGGACCATTGAAGGTAATCCTCAACTGCTAACTCAAGAGATGAAGATTGAGAGTAATTTTGGTGACATGGATGTGTTGTGGTGAAGTTGTGTTGAGGGATATGGAATGAGTTTTGTGAGTTGTGAAATGAATGTTGTGGTTGATGAATTGAGTCATGTGGATTTTGTAAAGAATTTTATGTTGAGGTATATTCAAGTGATGAAGAATTTTCAATTGAAAAATTGGGAAGTAAATTTGGGCAATTTTGCATAAACGAGTTGAAGGTTTGCTCAAGTGATGATAGCTCTTGATAAGTGGAGTATGGACTATTGAATGCTCTCTGATTTTGACCTTCCCAAGCACAACTTGAAGAATTGTTGAATTCATCACTGTATGGATCATTTTGTGATCCCTAGGAACAATCTTGTATGAATTTATTGAAAGCAGAATCAAGAGATGATGTCTCTTGAAGAATAGAATATGGAGCATTAAAATCTCTTTGATTTTGACCTTCCCAGCTACAACATGAGTAGTTGTTAGATTCATCAGAATATGGTTCATTCTGTGTCTCTGGGAGGTGTTCATACTCCATCATTCCTTGTTGATATTCCCAATCACCATTAGGATCATGACATAGATCATATTGTGGTGGTGGGAAATATCACATGTCTTGATCACTTAATGGACTTGGAGCATCTCCTGATTGCTCATATTCTATCATTTTTTGGTCATATTCCCAGCAACCATTAGCATAATAACATGAATCATTTTGTGGTGGTTGGAAATATCCCATGAAATTTCTTTGATCAAAAGATGAGGTGAACTCCATTTGAATTTTGTAAAACATAATCACCTGAAAATTGAAATTCATCATGTCACAGAGAAGAATTTCTTAGTGAAGCAATAACACAAACACCTTAGTATCAAGAGAAAACAGAAAATTAAAAGAACTTTAAATGGCAAAAACAAAGAAAAAGCTTAATCTAGACTTAATACCCACTTAATCATTGTCGATCTAAATCAATCCCAGCAACGACACCAAAAATTTGATGGTGGAAAAAATCAAATTTCGCACAAACTAACCGGCAAGTGTACTGATGGGTAAAAATTAGATTTCCACACAAACTCACCGACAAGTGTACCGGGTCGCATCAAGTAGTAATAACTCACAAGAGTGAGGTCGATCCCACAGGGATTGATGGATCAAGCAACTTTAGTGAGTGATTAGTTTAGTTAAGCTAACATTGGTGAATTGAGTGAGAATTGATGTAGCAGGAAGTAAATTGCAGAAAAGATAAAAGGCAGAATGTAAATTGACTGAAGCTTAAATGATAAGGAAAGTAAATTAACAGAATCTTAAAGAACAAGAAATGTAGATTGTAGCAAACGTAAATGGGGCTGGGTGGTGGAAAGTAAAGAAAGTAGTAAATCATGACTTAGAGCAATTGCAGAAAGTTTAAACTTATAGGAAGAGTAAATCAATCTCAGTGTGAATGGAAAAGTTAAATTGCAGAAGAACAAAATTTTAGATTTGTAGGAAAAGCAGATCTTGATCTCAACAATTTCAACTGTAAAGTTGTAGCAAGTAAATTTGCAGGAAAGAAAAGTGTAGCAGCGAATTACAGAAATTGAAAATTTGCATAAGCCAAATTGAATTCAATTGTACCAGAAAAGTAAAATTACAGAAAAGGAGAAGAAAGCTAAGCTCTCTACTAGAGCCTTCTACCCTACTTCTAATGCTCTCTAGCAGAGCCAGCCTTTTAATGAAATGAAATTGATGCCTTTATATAGGCTTTACAAAATAAAAATGAAATTGAAATTGAAAATAAATTACAAAAGAAATTCTTAATCTAGCTTTTTTTTTTGTGCCTTTGAGTCATGTTAATGGGCTTTGCTTGCTTTGGATTTGAAGAAGAGTGGATCCGGATGCATTTGGTGGCTTGGGTCTGTGAAGAATTGGATCCAAGATGGCACTTGATGGCATGGGTCAGGGGTGGCATGGTTCACTCCCAGTAGAGCGCTACGTTTGGGAAGTGAACTTGGCGTTCACTTCTCCTAGGCATGTCTTTGGTGTGTGCTTGGCCTCTAGCATTCACTTTTTGAACGCTGCGTTCAATCTTCGAATGCTCTCTCTTAGTCCTTTGATGCGCTTTGCTTCCTTGGGCGTTCACTCTTTTGAACGCTGAGTTCATTTCTTTGAATGCTACCCTTTATTTTGTTGGGCTCTTAGTGCGCTGGCCTTGCTTCTAAGCTTCCATAAGCACGAAAACGTTCACAAGAATGAACGCTATGTTCACTTCTTTAAACGTGGCTTCTTGCTTTGTTGGGCTTTTAGTGGGCACCATTCCCTTCATGTTGAATGCCCGAGAATGTTTGCTTGTGTGAACGCTAGCATTCATTTAATTGAACGCTCTTCCTTGCCCTTTTTTTTCTTTTGGTGCGAAGCTTCCCTTTCCTTATGTAATGTAGCGCTCCCTTGTTAATGAACGCTAGCGTTCATCAATTTCTTTCATTGGCATTAAATGTTTCATGCATGCAAGCTTTTATTTATTTTATTATATTACTTAGCAATGCATTAACGTTTAAAGCTTGATTTGCCAATTGGCTTTAATGGTATGCTTTAATTTACTTAGCAATGCCGTTGCCAATTCATTGTACGCATGCATGCTTTAATTGGCCTTAGTTAATAATGCTAATGCGTTCATGCATTGCATAAATAATTAAATGCATGCATACATAAGCATTAATGCATGAAATAGCATGGTTATTAATTATTAATGCATGCATAAGCATTAATGCATATGCCAAGGCTTCATGGTCATGGGCCACGCTTTTAAAAGCGTGGCCTAAGGTTCCAAAGCGTGCTCAACTTCAAAGTATGCCCCAAAATCCTTCTTTTCTTCTTTTGAGCTGATTTTGTGCTATTTTGCTTCTTTTTCCACTTATTTCCTACAAAATTTATAAAATCAAAAGATCAAAGAAATATACCATTTAAGCACAAAAGCATTCAATATTTAAGCACAAATAATCAATTTCTTGTATGAAAAAGCATAAAAAACATGACATGATGACATGTCATCACAACACCAAACTTAAACCTTGCTTGTCCCCAAGAAAGAAAAGAATCATGCAATAAAGATTGACAATCCATGGTAAGAAGAATAGCAACTCAATGTTCATGGTTGGCTAGTTTTTTTATGCATGCTACAATCACAAAAGAAATGTAAATGATTGATGCTTCTATCTTGCTCATTTTATGAAATCTTTTCCTTATGTTTCTTCCTTGAAAACAAGCTTTACATTCTCTTATTAGCTTCTCCTTTTGGGTGTTTTACCCCATGAGTTGATAACAAAGCTACGATTCTAAATGCTTTGTTTTCAAGTATTACCACTTGATACATAAGCACCACAAGCATTGAGTTAGAGGACTTCATTAAGCTTATTTGTTTCTTTTCTTGACTCTCTAATCATTGATGGTCAGAACCTTGAGCCTTGAGGGAGTGCTTTTGCACTTGAGCCTAGCCTTGACTTCTAAGTGTTTTGTTTTCAAGCTTTTTGCCTGATACATAAACACCACAAGTACTTAACAATTGAATTGTCATTGGTACTCAGAGCCTTCAGCTTTCTCATTCTTTCCCTTTTTCTTTCTTACCTTATTTGCATTTGCTTCCTTCAAGGTTTTCATGATTTCAAAAGATTTCACAAAATTTCATAGATGAAAACTTCAATTAAATAAAATCTAATACAATTGAGCAACAATTAATCATACTAGCCTTCCAATACTTGTATGCACATGCTAAGTTCTTTAATTCCTTGTTTGTTTATGATCATGATACTTTATTGCTTTTAAATTCACAAAACTCATGTTGGTAGTCATAGTGGCATAGCAACATGTTACAGATCAAAATTCAGGCTATGCTTATTCATACACACATGTAAATAGAGAAGATAAAGGCAATCATGCAATTTAAAGTGCTTGAAACAAATGAGAGGAAAAGAAACTTTACAACCTTGTAATTCATCTTCTCTATTATTGTCATTTTCCTCCCATTCTTTCCCTTGCCAATACTCAGAATGCTTGCTTATCCTCAAGCAAAAATTAGAACAATGGCTATGGGGCTAACATGGATCATGAATGTCTTACACAATGACATGTTAGTAACATATGTGTTTTAAGCAAGTATAATTAAAGATAATAATCAAGGCACAGGAAACAGAGACATTGTGATTGCAAACAAAGAGGCTGTGCATGATACATTGCATAAAGAAAATAAGTGGTGTTGCTGAATGACTTGCATAGAAAAATAAGTGGCACACCAAACTTAGAATCTTAGTATGACACTTTCAATTAGAATTGATGTAATCATCTAGAGGGATTGAAAACAAAGTGTTGCATGGCAACACCAAACTTAGAATGTAATCATATGCCAATTTATTGAAATTTAAACAAAGCAGACAGAGAAAATAGACAAAGCAAAGGAATGAAATGTTACCTAAGGTTGGGTTGCCTCCCAACAAGCACTCTTTTAGTATCATTAGCTTGACATGTTGTTCTTCACTTTCTTTCTCTTCTTCAAATGTGTTAAAAGTAATGACCTCAAGGGGAGAGATGAACCAACTAGTGTCCCCTGTCTTGGTCTCTCCTCAGCAAGCTTCCTTTTGTAAATGGCTTGATTGAGCTTGCTTGCTGGATCAGGGGTAGGATTGTTTGCAGTTGACCTTTTCTTGAATGTTGTCCTTGGTATCTTGGTCACAATCCTCTTCTCAGTGCTCTTGTTAGTTGCCTTCACTCCTTGGATATTAGACTTGGTGGTTGTGTGATTGTTGGAGTGTTTTCTTCATCAAAAGCCTTTTGAATTTGTGGTTCAATGAGCCCTTCTTCTATGCAACATTTTATTTCAATTGAGGGTAGACTCTCTTTATCTTGTTCTTCCACTTCCTCACTCACAGATTGTTCTTTATCCTCAATACTTAGTACTCCTAAGTTTCTTCTTCTTTGCTCTAATTGCCCATCCATCTTCTTAAAGAAGATTTCTTTCCATGATTGTTTATGTTTTTCCAAGAGTTGTCCTTGTCTTTCAATGACTTGGCATCGGCTTTCTAAGGATTCTTTGGACCATTGATGGTAATCCTCAACTGCTAGCTCAAGAGATGAAGGTTGATAGTGATTTTAGTGACATGGATGTGTTATGGTGAAGTTGTGTTGACGGGTGTGGAATGAGTTTTGTGAGTTGTGAAATGAATTTTGTGGTTAGTAGGCTGAGTTGTATGGATCTCGGAGGAAACTTTGTGTTGAGGTATAATCAAGTGATGAAGAATTTTTAAATGAAGAACTGGGAGGTGAGGTTGGACAAGTTTGCATAAATGAATTAAAGGCTTGCTCAAAGTGATGATGGCTCTTGATAAGTGGAGTATGAACTGTCAAGTGCTTTTTGGTTTTGATTCTCCCATCCACAACATGAATCATTGTAAAATTCATCAGGGTGTGTATCATCTTATGGCATTGGTGGATAATTTTGCATGAATTTATTGAAATCATAATCAAGAGATGATGTCTCTTGCTGAGTATCATATGGAGCATTAGAATTCCCTTCCCAGCCATAGTTATTGTTAGTATCATAACAGTATGATTTACTTTGTGGCTCTGGGAGGGAATTCCTTTCACTTGATTGTTCACACTTTTGTTGATATGCACAGATGATGAGCGGATATTTTATACGCTTTTTGGGGTTAATTTCATATAGTTTTTAGTATGTTTTAGTTAGTTTTTAGTTTATTTTCATTAGTTTCTAGGCAAAATTCATATTTCTGGACTTTACTATGAGTTTGTGTGTTTTTCTGAATTTTAGGTATTTTCTGCCTGAAATTGAGGGAGCTGAGCAAAAATCTTATTCAGGCTGAAAAAAAGGACTGCTGATGCTGTTGGATCCTGACCTCTCTGCACTCGGAATGGAATTTCTGGAGCTACAGAAGTCCAATTGACGCACTTTTAATTGCGTTGGAAAGTAGACATCCAGGGCTTTCCAGCAATATATAATAGTCCGTACTTTGCTCAAGGATAGACGACCTAAACTGGTGTTCAACGCCAGTTCCATGTTGTAGTCTGGCGTCCAGCGCCAGAAACACGTTACAAGTTAGAGTTCAACGCCAGAAACAGGTTACAGCCTGGCGTTGAACGCCCAAAACAGCTCAGGCACGTGAGAAGCTTTAGTCTCAGCCCCAGCACACACCAAGTGAGCCCCAGAAGTGGATTTCTGCACTATCTATCATAGTTTACTCATTTTCTATAAACCTAGGTTACTAGTTCAGTATTTAAAACAACTTTTAGAGATTTATTTTGTATCTCATGACATTTTTAGATCTAAATTTTGTACTCTTTGACGGCATGAGTCTCTAAACCCCATTGTTGGGGGTGAGGAGCTCTGCTGTGTCCTGATAAATTAATGCAAGTATTTCTGTTTTCTATTCAAACATGCGTGTTCCTATCTAAGATATCCATTCGCACTTCAACATGAATGTGATGAACGTGACAACCATCATCATTCCCCCACGAACGCGTGCCTGACAACCACTTCCGTTCACCGTAGAATGAATGAATATCTCTTGGATCTCTTAATCAGAATCTTCGTGGTATAAGCTAGATTAATGGCAGCATTCAAGAGAATCCGAAAGGTCTAAACCTTGTCTGTGGTATTCCGAGTAGGATTCAGGGATTGAATGACTGTGATGAGCTTCAAACTCGTGAGTGTTGGGCGTAGTGATAGACGCAAAAGGATAGTAAATCCTATTCCGGTACGATTGAGAACCTGCTGATGATTAGCCGTGCGGTGACAGCTCACCTGGACCCTTTTCACTGGAAGGATGGATGGTAGCCATTGACAACGGTGACCCACCACACAGCTTGCCATAGGAGGATGTGTGTGCGTGAACAAGAAGAAAGAGGAAAGCAGAATTTCAGAAGACAAAGCATCTCCAAAACTCCAACATATTCTCTATTACAGCATAATAAGTATTTATTTCATGCCCTTTTATTCCTTGCAATCAAATTTGATAAGTGAATTGTTTTATTGTTTTCCTGACTAAGAGTTACAAGGTAACTATAGATTGCTTCAAGCCAACAATCTCCGTGGGATCGACCCTTACTCACGTAAGGTATTACTTGGACGACCCAGTGCACTTGCTGGTTAGTTGTGCGAATTTGTGAATAATTGTGAGTTCCAATTTCGTGCACCAAGTTTTTGGTGCCGTTGCCGGGGATTGTTTGAGTTTGAACAACTGACGGTGAATCTTGTTGCTTAGATTAGGAAAGTTTTGTTTTTTGGGTCAGAGTCTTTTATATTCTTTTCAAAAAAAATAATATTTTTTCTTAGTTATTAAAAATACTTTTTCAAAACAAGTGTTACATTTACTGCCCAATTGGCTAGAGCGTTGGTCTGTGTTCTTGATAATTGGGTACCTTCTTTTTAAAATTCTTTTTCAAAAATAATTTTTACATTAAATCTTGTGCCAAACTTTAAGTTTGGTGTTTTCTTGTTGATTTTTCTTTGGTTTTCGAAAATCTTATTTTGGTTTTCTAAAAATTTTAAGTTTGGTGTTCTTTCTTCATGTTCTTGTGTTCTTGTGAGTCTTCAAAGTGTTCTTAAGTTTTCCTTGTGTCTTGATCTTAAAATTTTTAAGTTTGGTGTTCCTTGGTGTTTTCCCTCCAAAATTTTCGAAAACAAGGAGCATTAGATCTAAAAATTTTAAATCTTGTGCTATCTTATTATTTTTCTCTCTCCTCTTTAAATTCAAAAATATCTTTTCTCTCTATTTTAAAGCAAATTTTCGAAATTTACCTTTAAAATTCAGATTTTTATTTCAAAATTTAAAACCTTTTTCAAAAATCATCATATCCTTTTCAAAACTTCCTAACCACTTTCTCTCTCCTCATTTTTTTCGAAAATCTTCACCTATTTTTATTTATTTTATTTTAATTTATTTTATTTTTGAAATAAATAAATAAATAAATAAATAAATAAAAATAATTTTTTATTTTACATCATCTCCCTTTCTCCATTATGGATCTAAGTGGAAATGAACAGTCCAGAAGGACTCTGGGGTCATATGCTAACCCCTCTACTTCTTCATATGGGAGTAGTATCTGCATACCCTCCATTGGAGTCAGTAGCTTTGAGTTGAATCCTCAGCTCATTATCATGGTGCAGTAAAGCTGCCAGTATTTCGGTCTTCCACAGGAAGAACCTACAGAGTTTCTGGCACAGTTTTTACAAATTGCTGACACAATACATGATAAAGAAGTAGATCAGGATGTCTACAGATTATTACTGTTTCCATTTGCTGTAAAAGACCAAGCCAAGAGGTGGTTAAATAACTAACCTAAGGCTGGCATAAAGACATGGAAACAATTGATAGAGAAATTCCTGAATCAATACTTTCCTCCTAAACGGATGACACAGCTAAGGCTGGACATCCAAGGCTTTAAACAAGGAGATAATGAATCTCTTTATGATGCCTGGGAGAGATACAGAGAGATGCTAAGAAAATGCCCCTCTGAAATATTTTCAAAGTGGGTTCAGTTAGACATCTTCTATTATGGGCTTGCAGAAAGAGCTCAGATGTCTCTAGACTACTCAGCTGGTGGATCTATCCACATGAGAAAGACAATTGAAGAAGCTCAAGAGCTCATTGATACAGTTGCCTGAAATCAACATCTGTACTTAAGCAGTGACCCTTCCATGAAAGAAGAGGCTAAAATAGTAACTACTGAACTCAGTCCTGTAGAACAAGCTGCTGAATTCAGTTAGCATTTGGACTTTCTAACACAGCAGTTAGCCGAATTCAAAGATAGACTACAAGAGACAAGGATGGCTAATATAAATATGGAAGAACAATTGAAGCAAACAAAACAGCAGCTGTCAAAACAAATAACAGAAGAATGCCAAGTAGTTCAATTAAGAAGTGGGAAAACATTAAATATCCCACCTCAAGGCAGCAGGAAGCCAAGAAATGAGCAAATCATCCAAAATCCATCTGGCGCTGAACGCCCAGACCATGCTCAGGACTGGCGTTCAACGCCAGAAACAAGTAAGGAACTGGCGTTGAACGCCCAAAAGAAGCACAGTTCTAGCGTTCAGACGCCAGGAACAGATGAGGAATTGGCGTCTAACATCACTCCAGCTTCTAACTCTGGCACTCAAATGCCAGAGAGGGATCAGACACACACAAGTGCTGATGACAACACCTCTAAAAAGGCTTCTTCAACTATTTTTGTAGGAAATAAACCTGCAACAACCAAGGTTGAGGAATATAAAGCCAAGATACCTTATCCTCAAAAACTCAGCCAAGAGGAGCAGGATAAGCAATTTGCTTGCTTTGCAGATTCTCTCAAGACTCTTGAAATAAAGATTCCGTTTGCAGAAGCACTTGAGCAAATACCTTCTTACGCCAAGTTCATGAAAGAGATCTTGAGTCATAAGAAGGATTGGAGAGAAACTGAAAGAGTTCTCCTCACTGAAGAATGCAGTGCAGTCATTCTGAAAAGCTTTCCTGAAAAGCTTAAAGATCCTGAAAGCTTTCTGATACCATGCACATTAGAGGGAAATTGCACCAGGGCAGCTTTATGCGATCTTGGGGCAAGCATCAACCTAATACCTGCATCCACCATCAGAACGCTTGGTTTAACTGAAGAAGTTAAACCAACCCGGATATGTCTCCAACTTGCTGATGGCTCCATTAAATACCCATCAGGCGTGATTGAGGACATGATTGTCAGGGTTGGGCCATTCGCCTTTCCCACTGACTTTGTTGTGCTGGAAATGGAGGAGCACAAGAGTGCTACTCTCATTCTAGGAAGACCTTTCCTAGCAAATGGATGAACTCTCATTGATGTCCAAAAGGGGGAAGTCACCCTGAGAGTCAATGAGGATGAGTTTAAGTTGAATGCTGTCAATGCCATGCAGCATCCAGACACACCAAAAGATTGCATGAAAGTTGATCTTATTGACTCTCTGGTGGAGGAGATCAACATGGATGAGAGTCTCGAATCAAAGCTGGAAGACATCTTTAAAGATGTTCCGCCTGATCTAGAGGATTCAGAGGAATTGAAAGAACCTCTGAAATTTCCTCAGGGAGAGAAAAAACCTCCTAAACCCGAGCTCAAACCATTACCACCATCCCTGAAATATGCATTTCTGGGAGAAGGTGATACTCTTCCAGTGATCATAAGCTCTGCTTTAAACCCACAGGAAGAGGAAGCACTAATCTAAGTGCTAAGGACACACAACGCAGCTCTTGGGTGGTCCATAAGTGACCTTAGGGACATAAGTCCAGCTAGATGCATGCACAAAATCCTATTGGAGGATGATGCTAAGCTAGTGGTTCAACCACAGAGGCGGCTAAATCCAGCCATGAAGGAAGTGGTGCAGAAAGAGGTCACTAAATTACTGGAGGCTGGGATTATTTATCCTATTTCTGATAGCCCCTGGGTGAGTCCTGTTCAAGTTGTCCCTAAAAAGGGAGGCATGACAGTGGTTCATAATGAAAAAAATGAACTGGTTCCTACAAGAATAGTTACAGGGTGGCGCATGTGTATTGATTACAGAAGGCTCAATACAACCACCAGAAAGGATCACTTTCCTTTACCATTCATAGACCAGATGCTAGAAAGACTAGCAAGTCATAATTATTACTGCTCTTTGGATGGCTATTCAGGCTACAACCAAATTGCAGTAGATCCCCAGGATCAAGAGAAAACAGCATTCACATGTCCATCTGGAGTATTTGCTTACAGAAGGATGCCTTTTGGGCTGTGTAATGTGCCTGCAACCTTTTAGAGATGCATGCTCTCTATTTTCTCTGATATGGTGGAAAAATTTCATGAAGTCTTCATGGATGACTTCTCAGTATATGGAGACTCATTCAGCTCATGTCTTGATCACCTGACACTGGTTTTGAAAAGATGCCAAGAGACCAACCTGGTTTTAAACTGGGAAAAATGTCACTTTATGGTGACTGAAGGGATTGTCCTTGGGCATAAAATTTCAAACAAGGGAATAGAGGTGGATCAAGCCAAAATAGAGGTAATTGAAAAATTACCACCACCTGCCAATGTTAAGGCGATCAGAAGCTTTTTAGGGCATGCAGGATTCTATAGGAGGTTTATAAAGGATTTTTCAAAAATTGCCAAACCTCTAAGCAATCTGCTAGCTGCTGACATGCCATTTGTGTTCGACACAGAGTGTCTACAGGCGTTTGAAACTCTAAAAGCTAAGCTGGTCACAGCACCATTTATCTCTGCACCAGACTGGACATTGCCATTCGAATTAATGTGTGATGCCAGTGATCACACCATTGGTGCAGTACTGGGGCAGAGGCATGACAAGCTTCTACATGTCATTTATTATGCTAGCCGTGTTTTGAATGATTCCCAAAAAAATTACACAACCACAGAAAAAGAATTGCTTGCAGTGGTTTATGCCATTGACAAGTTTAGATCATACTTAGTAGGATCAAAGGTGATTGTGTACACAGATCATGCTGCTCTTAAATATCTACTCACAAAGCAGGATTCAAAACCCAGACTCATAAGATGGGTGTTGCTTCTGCAAGAGTTTGATATAGAAATAAGAGACAGAAAAAGGACAGAGAACCAAGTGGCCGACCATCTGTCCTGGATAGAACCAGTGGAAGGGGCATCCTCCCCCTCCATTGAGATCTCTGAAACCTTTCCGGATGAGCATTTGTTCGCCATTCAGGAATTGCCATAGTTTGCAGACATTGCAAACTACAAAGCTGCAAGGTTCATTCCCAAGGAGTACAGCAGGCAACAAAAGAAAAAATTAATTACTGATGCAAAGTACTACTTGTGGGATGAACCCTATCTCTTTAAGAGATGTGCAGACGGCATAATCCGTAGGTGTGTGCCTAAGGAAGAAGCACAAAGGATCTTATGGCATTGCCATGGGTCACAATATGGAGGTCATTTCGGAGGTGAGCGAACAGCCTACAAGGTCCTCCAATGTGGTTTTTATTGGCCTACACTTTACAGAGATTCCCGAAAGTTTGTACGTAACTGTGACAGTTGCAAGAGAGCTAGTAATTTACCTCTCAGTTACGCCATGCCTCAACAAGGAATCTTGGAGATTGAGTTGTTTCATGTATGGGGAATTGATTTCATGGGGCCTTTCCCACCATCATACTCAAACACTTATATTCTGGTGGCGGTTGACTATGTATCAAAGTGGGTAGAGGCCATTGCCACACCTACCAATGATACTAAAACAGTACTGAAGTTCCTCCAGAAACATATATTCAGCAGGTTTGGTATCCCTAGGGTACTAATCAGTGATGGGGGCACTCACTTCTGCAACAAACAGCTTTACTCTGCCATGGTCCGGTATGGAATTCGCCATAAGGTGGCAACTCCATATCAACCACAGATAAATGGGCAAGCTGAAGTCTCTAACAGAGAACTAAAAAGAATCCTGGAACGGACTGTAAGTACCCGTAGAAAGGATTGGGCAGGAAGCTTGGATGATGCTCTATGGGCTTACAGAACAGCATTCAAGACTCCCATAGGGACTTTTCCTTACCAACTTGTGTATGGTAAGGCTTGTCACCTGCCCGTGGAACTGGAACATAAGGCCTACTGGGCAACCAGATTCCTTAACTTTGATGCCAAATTAGCTGGAGAGAAAAGATTGCTCCAGCTGAATGAGCTAGAGGAATTCAGATTCACTGCTTTCGAAAATGCCAAGCTTTACAAAGAGAAATAAAAAAGGTGGCATGACAAAAAGCTGTCATCTAGAATCTTTGAACCAGGACAAAAGGTTCTGTTGTTTAACTCTAGGCTCAGGCTTTTTCCCAGGAAACTGAAGTCCCAGTGGAGAGGACCATATGTGATTACAAGTGTATCACCATATGGTTATGTGGAGCTTCAAGATATTGATTCTGATAAGAAGTTCATTGTTAATGGACAGAGAATCAAGCACTATCTTGAAGGCAATGTTGAGCAAGAGTGCTCAAGGCTGAGGCTAGATTAAAAACTAAGCAAGGTCCAGCTAAAGACAATAAAAAAGCGCTTGCTGGGAGGCAACCCAGCCATGGGGCATCACTTCCTCTAAGCATTTTGCCCTATTCTAGATTTTATTTGTTTATATAAAGTTCATTGATACTAAGGTAAAGAGTCAATTGTGTAAGTTTACAAGGTTACAAAAAGAGCTCACTGGCAAGAAAACGCCAGTAAAAGTCTGTTTTAGGCGTTCAACGCCCAAAAGAAGCATCCACTGGGCGTTGAACGCTAGTAAGGATAGCCATCTGGGCGTTAAACGCCAGAAATAAGCATCTTCTGGGCGTTGAACGCCAGAAAGAAGCTCCTTCTAGGCGTTTAACGCCAGATTTACAACGTCCTGGGTGTTCAGAAAAACGCCCAGTGACAAAGGAGTCCCTGGCGTTCAACGCCAGAAAGAAGCAACAGCTGGGCGTTGAACGCCCAAGAGAAGCAGCAGTTGGGCATTGAACGCCCAAAACATGCAGCATTTGGGCGTTCAAACGCCAGGATGGTGGGAAGGAGGTAATCTCATTTTTACTTCATATTTTTCATTTTAATTTTAATTTTCATGTTTCAATTCATGATTTCTTGCATAAACATGTTACAAACCCTGATTTCTAAAATCCCTAATTTCTAAAAACCCTACTTTAGAAATATCAAATGTATCTTAATCCATAAGCACAAATCCTTTTTATCCAATTCAACTCTTTTTAAAAAATTTTCAAAACAAATCTATCTCTTTTCATTCAAAAATCTTTTCAACTAATCAATATCTTTTTCAAATCTCCATACTATCTTTTTCAAAAATCCAATTTTATCTTTTTCAAATATCTTTCATATCTTTTCAATTTTAAATTATATCTTTTCTTATCCACTTATCTCTTTTTAAATCATATCTTCTATCTTATCTTTCTCCCTATTTTCGAAAACCCCCCCTCCCTTTTAAAAACACATTCGGCCTCCTTCCTCTCATCCATCATTCAACACTAGCTCTCCTTCTATCCCTCTCCTTTCTTTTCTTTTGCTTGAGGACAAGCAAACCTCTAAGTTTGGTGTGTTTATCCGTGATCAGTAAACCATACCCACTAAGATCATGGCTCCTAAAGAAAAATAACCCACCCCAAGAGGCAAGAAAAAGAGTGTTCCAAAACCACTTTTGAATCAAGGGAGGTTCTTAACCAAAGAACATTCAGACCATTACTACAAATAATGGGTCTAAGATCTGTGATCTCGAAAGTCAAGTTCAATCTGAAAGAAGATGAATATCCGGAGATCCAAGAGCAGATTCAAAACAGGAACTGGGAAGTCCTAGCTAATCCTGAAACGAAAGTGGGAAGGAATATGGTTCAGGAATTCTACATTAATATGTGGCAAGCAGACAGGCAGAGAATATCTGGAGCTGCCCTCTATAACTATAGGACTGTGGTCAGAGGAAAGATTGTTCACATCCACCTTGACAAAATCAGGGAGATCTTTAAGCTACCTCAGCTAAAAGATGACCCAGACTCCTTCAATGGGAGAATGATGAGAACAAACAAGGGCCTGGATAAGATTCTAGAGGATATATGCATCCCTGGAGCCAGGTGGACCACCAGCACGAGGGGTGTCCCAAATCAACTCAAGAGAGAAGATCTCAAACCAGTCGCCAGAGGATGGCTGGACTTCATTGGGCATTCTATATTGCCCACCAGCAACCGTTCTGAAGTCAATATTAGAAGAGCAGTGATGATCCATTGCATTATGTTGGGAAAAGAAGTAGAAGTTCATCAACTAATCCCATCTGAATTCTACATACTTGCCAACAAGAACTCCAAGGATGCCAGGTTGGCTTATCCAAGCCTAATCTCTATGCTCTGTAAAGATGCTGGAGTAAAGATGGGAATAACAGAGTATATCTCAGTGGAGCAACCAATCACTAAAATCACAATGGAAAAACAACAAATGCAGGATGACCCCATCAAGAGGAGGGCGCAAGAATTCCTACCAGAACTCCCTCAGTTTGAATACTGGGAGCATCTTGAGGCATTTGTCACTAAGTTGCAAGAAACCATGGACCAATTGAAAAAAGAACAGCAAAATCAAAATAGCATGCTTTGCAAACTGCTCAGAGAACAAGAGGTGCAAGGGCGTGAATTAAGAGAACTAAAGCGTCAGAAACTATCTCTTGAAGGGCCAATCACCCCACAGACTAAAGAGGCATCCGCTTCCCAAAGTCAAGGTTGTTGAGTTCTAATCTTAACCTTAACCCTGTGATAACTTCTTTTTTATTATTATTTGAGTTTTACCTTAGGAGTCATATAGTGGTAATTAGTATTTATATTTTGATTTTATCCCTAATTAAGCTATAATTTATTTTTCTCATCATCATTAAACATGAATAAAATAGAAGATTTTCTTTAGAATAAGGAGGCAATAATTTTCGAGTTTTTAATAAAACAAATTCTAATTGTTTACATGTGGTGGCAATGCTTTCTGCCTTCTGAATGAATGCTTGAACAGTGCATATGTCTTTGGAATTTGATGTTCTTGAATGTTAAATATGTTGGCTCTTGAAAGAATGATAAACATGAGACATGTTATTGGTAATCTGAAAAATCATAAAAATGATTCCTGAAGTAAGAAAAAGCAGTAAATACAAAGCTTGCAAAAAAAAAAGCAAGCAGAAAAAGCCAATAACCCTTAAAACCAAAAGGCAAGGGTAATAAAAAGGATCCAAGGCTTTGAGCATCAGTAGATAGGAGGGCCTAAGGAAATCAAATCCTGGTCTAAGTGGCTAAACCAAGCTGTCCCTAACCATGTGTTTGTGGCGTGAAGGTGTCAAGTGAAAACTTGAGACTGAGCGGTTAAAGTTAAGGTCCGAAGCAAAGAGAAGAGTGTGCTTAAAAATCCTGGACACCTCTAATTGGGGGCTTTAGCAAAGCTGAGTCACAATCTGAAAAGGTTCACCCAATTATGTGTCTGTGGCATTTATGTATCCGGTGGTGTTCCGAGGGTTACCTGAAACTGGAGGTCGATCTCGGATGAGATCTTCGGTACTAGTCGGAGATGATGTGTCCGGCTGGTTGGTGGCGGCCGGAGCTGTTGTGTCCGACTTGTTGGACTTGCTACACTGCCGATCCTTGGCCACCGGAGGGTGGGGGCTACCTGCAAGAGACTCCGATGCTTAAGTTAGCATGGGTATTAAACAGGTTTTATGTAGAATCAGAGCATGAGTTATACCTGGGTGCTCCAGTGTATTTATAGTAGTTTGGGCTGACCTTTCTGATAAGATAAGTTAGTTATCTTATCTTATCTTTTCTTCATCTTGAGTGAAGTTAGCTTATCTTTAAGGGAACCGCCTTTATCTCTGTAGGCTTGAACTGCCTTTGGATTTGGGTCGTGTTCCTCTATTTGGGCCCTTTACTGGGCTCTCCTGTCGATTTGGCCGATCTCTTTATGAAGAGGTCGGATAGTCGGACCTGAAGAGGTCAGTCGCTTTGCCACCAATTATCTCGGGTCGGACAGTTCAACCCAAGGTATGAACAGTGCCTCTGCTTGAGCTCGGTCTTCTTTTTGAGGTCTAGTTCTTGACTTCGGTCCTTCTCTAGTGAAGCCGAACTCAAGCATTTTGTCGATTCCTTTGTAGAAGCTTTTGAATGTAGAACGTTTTTCCTCTAAAAGCACGCGCTTTTATATCGGCGCTGTTTTGGGAATGCAAGCGGTTTTAATATCCACATTTAATTGGCATTAATTTGCCCTTCATTCTCTCTTGGCTTTTATTTTGAATTTCGCAATCAAAAAACGGTTTCTCTTCTTCATTTCTTCTTCGTAACTTCTCCCTTTACTCTCTCGTTTTCTGATTCTCTCATCTGCTCTCTGTCTTTTGCTTGCGTTTCTGCTTTCTTGTGTTTGCAGCGTCGCTTGACGTTTTTCTGGGCAGCCCTTATCTCTGCGCTTCCACTCTTCCTCGAAGCTTCTTCCGTTTCCAGGTTAGTCCCATTTTGTATTTTCCTTGATGTTTTTGATTTTGCGATGGAGTTTTCCTTTTGATCTTCTTTTTGGAGAAAGTTTGGATATTTCTGTTTTTATTATGCTTGATTTGTTGCATGCTCTGGAATTTCTTTATTTTTTGGTGCGAATCTTTTTCTTGTTTCTTGGATCTTTTTTCTTTTGCATGTTGCCGCCGTTTCTGTTTGTGCCTTGGCTGATGATTTTTTACTTGATTTAAAAAAAAGTTTGCGCCTTTGCTGCTTGGCATTTTCGTATTTCTGATATACTGTAGAAGTAGTGCTTTTTGCTGGTAAGCTGTAAGAGCAATGCTTTTCCTGATAAACTGTAGAAGGGTGGACCTTTTTGCGTTTTTGCTTCCTTTGTTTTCTTTCTGGATTTTATTTTGATGAGTGCTGGGATGTAGGCTGTAGAAATAACTTGAAGACCTTGCTTGTTTATTGCCTCCAAGGGATACCCCGAGACTTTTTGTCTTAAGTCTTGGGGTTTTCCCTTTTTGTTTATCCGCCCATCGAGATGTTTTGTCCCCTGTCTGAGATGTTTTTAAGTAATCCATTCTTCTTTTCTTTTTGTAGGATTTAGTTGACCTCATGTCTTCCCGAAATAACGTTGTAGAGATGCCTTTCCAGGTCCATGCGGGTATGGCCGATTGGGTGGACTCCATGGTTCTCATGTGTGTCTCGCTGGTTGATTCTGAGTTTTGTGCTCAGCTTAGGCAGTTTCATAGTGTCTGTAGTAATTCTGGTGATGAGAAGAACTACGAGCTTGTTCCTCCTTCTTCTGACGAAAGAGTCTGCTTCTCGACTCGAGTTGTTGACAATCGCCCCTTCTTTTTATGCTTACGATTTTTTCTTTGGTCAACTAGGTATTACCCTTCCTTTTACTCCATTTGAAACCGACCTGTTATGGTCTTGTAATATTGCCCCTTCTCAACTTCACCCCAACTCCTGGGGTTTCATAAAAATTTTTCAATTGCTGTGCGATGGTTTTGGTATTCCTGCTTCCCAATCTCTCTTTTTCTATCTGTTTGTCTTGACTAAGCCCGGTGTGGTAAAAAAGAAGTCAGCCTGGGTCTCCTTTCGTTCTGCCCAGGGGAAGAAGGTGTTTTTCATGTTTGACGAGTCGTTCCGTGATTTTAAAAACTACTTTTTCAAGGTCCGAGCTGTTGAAGGAGCTCGGCCCTTTTTTCTGGATGAGAATGACGAACCTGCTTTTCCCTTGGAATGGCAAAAAGATGTGAGGGTCTCCGGGTATTCGTGGTAGATGTTGGATGAGGCCGAGCGTTCCTTTGTGACTATCTTGGAAGAACGCTGGGGTCAACCTCCCCATCTTGACACAAAGAAATTTCTGACCAATCCTTCTCTTCTTCAAACTGAACTGGGTATCTTGTGTTTCATGTTTATGTTGCTTGTAGCTGTCTTTTCTGACTTTTCCGACTTGTAGCTGAATTTTCTGTTTTGTTTGCAGAGGCAATGAAGAATAATGAATCCATGAAAGCTTATAAGAGGGCGCAGAGGGCGACTGCTGCCAGAAATGCTGCTGCTCAGGTGGCTGGGGAGGGATCCTCCCAAGTGCGCGAGAAGCCATCGGTGCAGAGTTCCGCCGGGGTGAAGAAGGTGATCCCTACACCCCGAGTTGGTTTGGCAGATCCTCACATCACCTCTGCTGCTCCTTCTGTTGCTCCTCCCAATAAAAAACAAAAGACTGCTGAGCCCTTCGACCTCGATGCTGCTAATTTTAATGCTATTGAATTCGTGGATCAACAAATCGGTCCCTACGGTGCTCTATCCATGGACGATGTGTCCATCCTTCATCACTTGGAATTCATGGCCCGAAATCATGTGAAGATGGCATATATGTCGACTGCCATATATCGGACTGCTCAGAATCTCCCTCTCCACGCCACTAAGGCGTTTATGGAGGAGGCGAAACAAGAGTTTGATCGGATGAAGGAGTTAAAGGAGGAGCTTGAGACGAAGGTGGCCAAGCTGGAGAAGGACTTGAAGAATGAGGAGGCGAGTTCTCAGTCATTGGCAGCTTCGTTGAGGTTGGCTGAGGACGCAGTCTTGATGCACAAGGATAGTTATGTTACCTCTTATCGAGAAGTGCTGCGCCTGAGGGAGGAGCTCGACCATGCCCGAGAAGATTATTATGAGCTTCAAGGTCATCTCGTTGGCAGCGTGACTGCTGCTTACGAGAACTTGAAGGAGCAAGTTCGGGTCATTGCTCCCGAGGCCGATCTCACCCTTTTTAGCCTGGATAATATAGTCAGGGATGGCAAGATTGTCCCCGATGATAAGGGTGATGATGATGATGTTGTTCCTCCCCCTGTGTCTTCTACCAAAGTGCCGACCTCTTCGGTTCCTCCTGCTGTGCCCGACTCGGATTGCCAGATCCTGAATCGGGAGGATGGAACTGTGGATGCTGTGCCGATCCAGACTCGCCCTCCTTTTCCTTGTCTTGATGCTGCCAAGAAGGTTCCTGATGCTTGCTAATCTCTTCTTGAAAATTTATGTAGTTGGCCCGGCTTGTGGGCTCTTTTAGAACTTGTTTATTTATTTGCTGATACTTTCTAGTTGCTTGTCTAGCAACTTTTTTATTTTGAAAAACAAAAGGTAACTTGTTATCTCTTTTGTGGTAGGTTTTGGTGGCCTTCCAGGCCTTATAACTTTACAAAGTAGAAGTAGTTGCTTGACTTGACATCCTTTTTGTTTTTCTATTGATGTTCAAAATCTTGCTGCTCGACCTCCTTGGATTACTTGTTGTTTGTAGCTTGAATCCTTTGAGGTTCCGATTTGTGGGGTCCAACTTGTTTCTCGGGTTTCCGTATTTGTGGCCGGTTCCTTTGCGTTGGTCCCTTTCTAAGTTATTATTGTAATCCCCTCTTTCAGAGATTACTTTTATAACTTGTTTGTAGGAGATTGACTTCGTCAGGTCAATCTCTTTTTAAGTTATTTTTGTGATCCTCTTTCTTGGACCTTTGTCGGGTCCCTTTCAGGGATTACTTTGATAACTTCTTGGTAGTAAGAGTCCGACTTGGTTATATCGGTCTCCTTTAAGTTACTTGTAGTCCTCCTTCTTGGATCTTTGTCAGATCTCTTTCAGGGACTACTTTGATAACTTTTAAGTAGTAGGAGTCCGACTTCGTTAGATCGGTCTCCTTTAAGTTATTTTTGTAATCCTCTTTCTTGGATCTTTGTCAGATCTCTTTCAGGGATTACTTTTATAACTTTCCAGTTGTAGGAGTCCGACTTCGTTGGGTCGGTCTCCTTTAAGTTATTTGTAGTCATCTTTCTTAGATCTTTGTCAGATCTCTTTCAGGGACTACTTTGATAACTTTTAAGTAGTAGGAGTCCGACTTGGTTATACCGGTCTCCTTTAAGTTATTTTTTGTAGTCCTCTTTCTTGGATCTTTGTCAGATCTCTTTCAGGGACTACTTTAATAACTCTTTGTTTTGTGCTGACTTTGTTATGTCGGGCCCTTCTAAGTTAAAGTAATCCTCTTTAATAGGGTTGGCCAGACCTCTTTCCAGGGTTTACTTATAACTTGGTTTGACTTGGTTCGACTTCTTAATGTTCGACCAGTCTTTAAGTTATTATTTTAGCGATCCGTAAGACCTCGTCAGGTTCTTTTTTAGATCACTTTCGATAACTTCTTACATTATTCTGTGTTCATCTTTGCCGATTTGTAGAAAGTGGTTGTCATCTCTAGATCGTCCTTTGGGTGAATCGCGTTTTCACCTTTATCGGACGGTTGTCTTTATCGTGATCGTGCAGTGAAATTCTTTTTCACTTTCTGCCAATCTGTTGCTTTATAATCGGACGATGAATGCTTCAGATTAATGCGTCTTGAAATCTTTGTAGAATATCTAAAATATATTTTATTTAAAGGAAAAGTGCAAATATATACATATGGGATTTGTCTGAGTCTCAACTTGGTGCCTCATTAAAAAACCTTTTCAGGAAAAAGAGTGCATCCAATAATGAGATCTTTTATCTTTTCTAACTGTAGTACCTTCTGAGGTTGCAGGCGTGCCATGACCTGGGAAGTTCTCGTCCATCGAGTTCAGACAGTCTGTAGTAGCCCTTTCCTAGTACTTCTACCACTCGGTAGGGTCCTTTCCAGTTTGCTGCCAGCTTTCCCTCTCCTGGTCGAGTTGTTCCGATATCATTTCGGATTAGGATGAGGTCATTTTCTGCGAAACTTCTCGGCACTACCTTTTGATTATATCTGGAGGCCATTCGGCGTTTTAGAGCTTCTTCCCTAATCCGGGCTCTTTCTTGGATTTCGGGTAACAAGTCAAGCTCTTCTCTTTGAAGTTGGGAGTTTGCTTCCTCATTGTAGTGAACTATTCTAGGCGACCCTTCCTCAATCTCTACTGGAATCATCGCCTCTATTTCGTATGCTAATCGGAAGGGGGATTCCTTCTTGGTGGAATGTGGCGTTGTTCGATATGCCCACAGGACCTGTGGAAGCTCTTCTGCCCATGCTCCCTTTGCATATTGTAATCTCCGTTTTAATCCAGCCAATATGACTTTGTTAGCAGCTTCGGCCTGTCCGTTGGCTTGTGGATGTTCAACGGAGGTGTACTGGTGCTTTATATTCAAGTCGGCTACTAGTTTTCTCAAGCCTGCATCTGTGAATTGAGTGCCATTGTCTGTGGTTATTGAATATGGAACCCCGAACCTCGTGACAATGTTTCTATATAAGAATTTCCGGCTTCTTTGAGCGGTGGCATTGGCTAGGGGCTCTGCCTCGATCCACTTTGTAAAGTAATCTACCCCTACTATGAGGAATTTAACTTGTCCTGATCCCTGTGGGAAGGGGCCGAGAAGATCGAGTCCCCATTTTGCAAACGGCCAAGGCGAGGTCACGCTGATGAGCTCTTCTGGCGGGGCGATGTGAAAGTTGGCATGTTTCTGACATGGTGGGCATTTCTTTACAAATTCTGTGGCTTTTTTCTGTAGAGTTGGCCAATAAAATCCCGTCCGAAGCACTTTTTTAGCGAGAGCTCGTGCTCCGAGATGATTGCCACAGATACCGCTGTGTATTTCTTCTAGCACTTCTCTTGTGTTGGAGGTTGGCACGGATTTTAGTAAAGGTGTTGAGATTCCTCTTCTGTACAGGATGTTGTTTATGATGGTGTAGTACTGTGCCTCTCTTTTTTACCTTTTTGCCTCCTTTTCTTCTATGGGGAGCGTTCCTGTTCTGAGGTAGTTGGCTATAGGGGTCATCCATCCTTGGTCCTGACTTGTTATGGTCAAAACTTTTTCCTCTTTCGAGATTGACGGGTTCTGCAACATTTCCTGGATGAGGCTTCTATTGTTGCCCCCTGGTTTGGTGCTGGCTAGTTTTGAGAGTACGTCAGCTCGGGCATTTTGTTCGTGGGGTATGTGGCAGATCTTATACTCCCCTATTTGTCCGAGCTGTTCCTTGGTTTTATCCAAATACTTTTTCATGGTGGGATCTTTGGCTTGGTAGCTCCCTGTTATTTGTGATATAACCACTTGTGAATCGCTGTAAATGTTGAGTTTTTGAGCTCCGACTTCTTTATCCAGCTTCAAACCAGCTAATAATGCTTCATATTCCGCCTGGTTGTTTGAGGCCGGGAACCCGAACTTGAGGGAGAGCTCAACCTGTGTTCCTTGGTTGCTTTCTATTATCACGCCCGCACTGCTTCCAGTTTTATTTGAAGAACCGTCCATGTAAAGGTTCCATTCTGTGGGGGTTTCTAGGGCATCTGTGAATTCTACGATAAAATCAGCTAGATACTGTGATTTGATGGCCGTCCGAGCTTCATATTGGAGGTCAAACTCTGACAACTCGACTGCCCATTGTAGAATTCTGCCTGCTAGATCTATTTTCTGCAATATTCTTTTTATGGGCTGGTTAGTTCGAACCTTAATGGTGTGAGCCTGGAAGTACGGGCGGAGTCGTCGAGATGTTAGGATGAGAGTATAGGAAAATTTTTCTATTTTCTGGTAGTTCATCTCGGATCCCTGTAGTCCCTTGCTAATGAAGTAGACGGGTTGTTGCCCATTTTCGTCTTCTCTGACTAGTGCTGAGGCTCTTGCCCGACTCCCTACTACGAGATATAGTATGAGCGGTTCTCCTTTTCGTGGTCGAGATAAGATAGGTGGCCGTCCTAAGAACTCCTTGAAGTCTTTGAATGCTTGCTCACATTCTGTCGTCCATTCGAACTGTTTTCCCTTTCTTAAAGTGGCATAGAAGGGGAGAGATCTTATCGCAGCTCCTGCTAAGAATCGGGATAGGGCAGCCAATCTTTCGTTGAATTGTTGTACTTCTTTGACATAGGTTGGGGTCTTCATGTTGAGTATGGCTTGACATTTGTCTGGGTTTGCTTCAATTCCCCTTTGTGTGAGCATGAAACCTAAGAATTTGCCTGGTTCTACTGCGAAGGTACATTTTGCGGCATTGAGTCGCATGTTGTGTTTCCTTATGGTGTCAAACACTTGAGCCAGGTCGGATAATAATGTATCTTCGGTTTGTGTTTTTATTAACATGTCGTCCACATAGACTTCCATGATGTTTCCGATGTGCTCCGAAAAAACTTTATTCATTAGTCTTTGATAAGTAGCTCCTGCGTTCTTGAGACCAAAGGGCATCACGATGTAACAGTAGTTTGCCTTTGGTGTTAAAAACGAGGTCTTTTCTTGGTCTGGTGGATACATGGGGATTTGGTTGTATCCTGAATATGCGTCCATAAACGAGAGATATTTATATCCAAAGGAAGCATCTACCAGGGCGTCAATACTTGGGAGCGGGTATGGATCTTTTGGGCAAGCTTTGTTGAGATCGGTGTAATCGGTGCACATTCGCCACTTCCCATTCGATTTTTTCACCAAGATGACGTTGGCTAGCCATAGCGGGTATTTAACTTCTCTTATAAATCCGGCTTCCAGTAGTGCTTGTACTTGCTCTTCCACAGCCTGGGATCGCTCTGGTCCAAGCTTTCTTCGTCTCTGCTGTACCGGTCGAGATCCTGGGTAGACCGCCAACTTGTGGCACATTAGCTTAGGGTCTATGCTTGGAATGTCCGTGGCTTTCCATGCAAAGAGGTCGACATTATCTCGCAAGAAGTGTATTAGCAATTCTTTTAAATCACCTTTTAGGATCGTGCCGATATTAGTTGTTTTTTCCGAGGTGTCCCCGATCTGAATTTTTTCTATCTCGCCCTCTGGTTGGGGGCGAAGATCTTCTCGTCGTTGAACTCCGCCCAACTCGATTGCGTGGAACTCTTTTCCTTTGCCTCTAAGGTTTAGGCTTTCGTTATAACAGCGACGTGCCATCTTTTGGTTAGCTTTTATCGTGGCTATTCCTTTTGGAGTTGGGAACTTCATACATAGGTGTGGGGTCAATACTATTGCGCCGAGTTGGTTGAGTGTTGTCCGACCTATGAGAGCATTGTAAGTTGAACTTACATCGACCACGATGTAGTCTATTTTGAGGGTCCTGGATTGGTCTCCTTTTCCAAAGGTTGTATGTAGTGATATATATCCTAGTGGTCGAATGATGCCAAGGCATCTTAGGCTAGTTTCACTAGTATTTTTCTGTTAGTTTTAGTGGTTTTATGCACTTTCGTGAGCTTAAAGTAACCAAGAATGGTTAAAAGAATAACAAAGCAATGAACCATCCAAACAATATGATTTTGATGCAATATCCATGAGTTTTAGTTATATTACTTGAATGCTATGAATGGAAGATTTCTCATGAAATTTTGCAAGACTTTGATGCAATTGTTTGGATGATTTCAGGGAAGAAGAGGCTAGGCAAGGAAGCAACAAAATCAATAAAGGAAGCTTGAATATCACATGTGGAGTTTAAGTTCCAGTTTAAGCCTAAACTGGAGCTTAAACGCCAGAATCATGAAGGCTAAGAATTGCTGGAATTGAAGTTTAACCTCCAGTTTGACCTCAAACTGGAGGTTAAACGCCAGAATGATAATGCCACCCAGGAAGGAGTTCCACGTTTAACCTCCAGTTTGACCTCAAACTGGAGGGTAAACGCCAGAATGGGAAAAGCACCAGGGAGCCATTTCCACGTTTAAGCTCCAGTTTGACCTCAAACTGGAGCTTAAACGTGTTCGACCAAGATCTCTCCTCCAGGGTTGCTCTCTCCATTTCCACGTTTAAGCTCCAGTTTGACCTCAAACTGGAGCTTAAACGTGTTCGACACCTCCAGGGCTACCTTTCTAAGCTTCCACGTTTAACCTCCAGTTTAACCTTAAACTGGAGGTTAAACGTGTTCGACCTCCAGGATGCCTCCTTCCAATTCCACGTTTAACCTCCAGTTTGACCTTAAACTGGAGGTTAAATGTGTTCGACCTCCAGGGCTGCCCTTCCTATATCCACGTTTAAGCTTCAGTTTGACCTCAAACTGGAGCTTAAACGTGTTCGACTACATAACTCTCCAGGGCTGCCTTCTTCCATTTCCACGTTTAAGCTTCAGTTTAACCTTAAACTAAAGCTTAAACGTGCTTCTACAAAAGGCCTCACTGGAAGTGTCTGGCGTTTAAGCTGCAGTTTAAGCTTAAACTGCAACTTAAACGCCACTCTTGGAAAAGGTTTCTGGACCAAAGATATTGTGGTTTAAGTTAGTATTTGAGCACAAACATTAACTTAAACTTATTCTGGTATGAAACCCAATTGAATATCATGGTTTATGGGATTGGGCCTGAAGGATTGATGAGTTTGAAATCTCAATTTATTGAGTCATGTGTCATTATTTGATTATCACTAAGTTGGCTCAATGAATGTTACAGAATTTGGATCAACAGCCTCATCAAAATTATGGATCATAAACCCAAGGCAAAAGGAAAGCAAGGAGAGGCCTCAAAGCCCAAGAAGCACAACAAAAGCTCAATATAGAAAGTGTATAAATAGGATAGAATTTAAGTTAGAAGGGACTTTTGGACCTTCACTTTTAGCTAGTTCTCATATCTTTGTAATTGAATTCAGAGCTATGACTCACTAAACCCCCTTTCATTGGGTTAGGGAGCTCTATTGTAATTCAATGAATCAATAATAGTTTATCTTCTTCTTCAATCTTTTCTCTTGAATTTTGTTAGAAAGCTTCTCGATCTAATTCCATTGGGTAGTTGTCTTGGGAAAGAAACTACCCATACTTGGAATCCTTCGGAACCTTGGGAAAGGAATGGAGGATTCATGCTAGAGAAGCTTTCTCACAGTGAATTGGATTGGGGTTTGGATGGATATTGTGACATGTAATCCTACCAAATTGTGGTTCATGAAACTGTGTGGTATAATCAGTGATCGAGCATCATCTCTTCTTATGAACATTTAAACCAAGGGATTGGGAATTTGTTTGTTTTTAGAGAGAATTGGTGAGCCAAGGGATTGGGATCCAATCATATAAGATTGCCAAGCAAAATTCAATGAACGCATTGGTTGAGGAAGAGATAAACATGTTTTGATTCGGAGATCTCAATATCTCCTATAACCCAATGAATTCCCCATTTCTGATTTCCACTTTCTCTTTACATTCTGCTACTCAATTCATGCAATCACCCCCATTCCCTTTTAATTTCAGCAATTTAGTTTCTGCTCTTTAATTCATGCAATTTAAGATTCCGCCATTTCAATTTCTTGTCATTTACTTTTCCCGCCAATTTTACATTCCGCAATACTCATCTCAATCTTGATTCCGCTCAACTAGAACACACTTCTAATCCGAATTGCTCACTCAACCAATCCTTGTGGGATTCGACCTCACTCTATTGTGAGTTTTTACTTGACGATAACCGGTGCACTTGCCGGAAGGAATTTTGCCGATCGTGCAATTTCCTAAATCGTAGCATAACTAGTTTATGTGCATCAAGTTTATGGCGCCGTTGCCGGGGATTGGTTTTCGATTGACAATTCTCAAATTGGAAGTTAACTAGATTGAGCAATTTCTCTTGCTTTGTTAATTCTATTCAAGTTACTTGTTGAATTTTAATTTTTGCACTCGGTTACATGCTTTCTTTCTTTATGCCTTTAAATTCAAGCAACTAACTCACTGACTCACTAACTGTTTGAATTAATTCCTCAATTGCTCTAACCATATTCTTCCATTAACCAAGAGTATTTCACTTGTTTGTGCCTTGCTGTGTTCTTGTATGACAGGTAGGAGAGGAGAGACATCAACTCCTCCATATACCGAACCAGAGAGGACCCTTCATAGACTGAGAAGGGAAGCAAGAGGGAAGAGAGTAGTGGGAGAAGAGGAATCTGAAGGAGAATCTGAGGACAATTTTGAGGAAGCTTTAGATCTCAACATGGATAGAGAAGTTCACAACCATGAGAGAGCTGATGGAAACCATGCCATTCCTGAGAGGAGGGTTCTTAGTTCATACATAAACCCAACCTCTGGGAATTGTGGTAGTAGCATCCAGAAACCACCAATTCAGGCCAACAATTTTGAGCTCAAACCACAACTAATATCACTTGTGGAGAATCATTGCTCTTTTGGAGGAAGTGCTAATGAAGACCCAAACCAACATCTCACAAAATTCCTGAGAATTTGTGACACTGTGAAGTCCAATGGAGTCCAGGAAGATGCATATAAACTGCTTTTGTTCCCATTTTCACTTAGGGACAAAGCAGCTAAGTGGCTGGAATCATTCCCAAGGGGGAGTCTAACAACATGGGATGAGGTGGAAAGCAAGTTTCTGGCACGTTTCTACCCTCCACAAAAGGTCAATAGGCTTCGATCTGAGGTTCAGACTTTTAGACAACAAGATGGTGAAACTCTCTACGAGGCATGGGAGAGATTCAAGGACTTGACAAGGAAATGCCCACCAGACATGTTCCATGATTGGGTGCAATTGCATATCTTCTATGATGGACTCTCCTATGAATCAAGGAAGGCTGTAGACCATTCATCAGGAGGTTCATTGAACAGGAAAAAGACTGTGGAAGAGGCCATTGAAGTGATTGAGACAGTGGCTGAGAATGAGTACTACTATGCATCATAGAGGCACAACACTAAGGGAGTCATGGAGCTGAACCATGTTGATACAATTCTAGCCCAAAACAAGGTGTTTGCCAAGCAACTAGCAGAGCTTACCAGGCAATTAGAAACAAAGCAAGTGGCTGCAATACACACACAAGATCAAGAGGAAGTAAGCATTGAAGGAGGTGATTGGGAAGAGGCCAACTATGTGGGAAACCAACAAAGGCAATCATATGACCCACATTCCAACACTTACAACCCAGGCTGGAGAAACCACCCAAACTTTGGGTGGGGAAACCAACAAACCCAACCACAAAACCACAAACCTTACAACCACAACCAACATAACAATTCCACATACCAAAACTCCAACCAAAGATCATACCAAGCCACACAAAACACTTACTCCCAACCACCATATCATGGCCAAATTAATCAACCTACCCAACCTAATCCGAACCAACAATTTCAAGATCAATTGAACCGGATAGAAGGAATGCTTGCAACCATGAGTCAAGACATAACCGAATTGAAAGCTTTCAAGGAAGAAGTAAATTCTAACCTGCAAAACCAAGGAGCTGCCATCCTGAAGCTAGAAAATCAAATTTTGTATTTGTCTAAGCAAAACCCTGGGACAAGCGTTTCTCATGCGGCCAAGGCTATTGCAAGGGAAGAATGTAAGGCCATAACCCTCAGAAGTGGAAAGAATCTAAAGGAGATCTCAAAGGAAACCATAGAGGATGAAGCAAGGGAACATGTGAGAGACAAGGAACAAGGACAACCTTTTACACAGTCCGCAACAAAAGAAAAAGAAAAAGAGGTCCTGAAGCCTTATACACCTAAAGCACCATATCCTCAACGTTTGATGAAAAGTGAAAAGGATGGTCAATTCTCCAGGTTCTTGGAGATTTTCAAGAAGCTCCAAATCAACATTCCGTTTGCTGAGGCAATAGAGCAAATGCCACTCTATGCAAAATTCTTAAAAGAATTAATGACCAAGAAGAGAAGCTGGAGAAATGAGGAAACTGTGTTGTTAACTGAAGAATGCAGTGCCATCATCCAGCACAAACTGCCTCAGAAATTGAAGGATCCAGGCAGTTTCCAAATCCCCTGCATCATAGGAGAAGTCATGGTGGAGAAGGCCTTGTGTGACTTAGGGGCCAGTATCAATTTGATGTCTCTAACAATGATGAGAAGAATGAAGATTGAGGAAGCTAAACCAACAAGAATGGCCCTCCAATTGGCAGATCGAACTTTTAAATTCCCTCATGGGATAGTTGAGGATTTGTTGGTGAAAGTGGGAGATTTTATATTTCCTGCTGATTTTGTGGTGTTAGATATGGAGGAAGAAGCAAAAGCTTCAATAATTCTGGGAAGACCCTTCCTAGCTACTGCTGGAGCCATCATAGATGTACAAAAGGGTGAACTCACTCTTAGACTACATGATGAGAAATTGGTGTTTAACGTATTCAAGGCAATGAGCTATCCATCAGAATCACTAAGGGAATGCATGAGGGTTGATGTAGTGGACATTGCAGTACAAGAAACTTTTGAGGAAACAATAAAGGAGGTGGCAGAGGAGGAGTTCACCAAGGATATTGAAGATAGTGACATCAAGGGTGCTGAAACAACCATGCTAAGCATGCCAGAGAGAGTGAAAGAAGAGAAGGAAGCACCAAAACCTGAGCTCAAAGCGTTGCCCCCTAATCTCAAGTATGCATACTTGGGTAGTGATGAGAGTCACCCTGTTATCATTAGCTCTGCCCTAAGCCAAGAACAGGAAGAAGAATTGATCAAGGTGCTGCAAACTCATCAAGATGCCATTGGATGGACCCTAGCTGATTTGAAGGGGATAAGTTCATCCATATGCATGCATAAAATATTGTTAGAAGAGGATGCTAGACCCTCCATTCAAGCTCAGAGAAGATTGAATCCCGTCATGAAAGAAGTGGTACAAAAGGAAGTCATGAAGTTATGGCAGGCAGGGGTAATCTACCCCATTTCTGATAGCCCATGGGTTAGTCCCATCCATGTAGTTCCCAAGAAAGGTGGCATAACTGTGGTGCCAAATGAGAAGAACGAACTCATACCCACAAGAACCGTCACTGGGTGGAGGATATGCATAGACTACAGGAAGCTCAATGAAGCCACCAGAAAGGATCATTTCCCACTCCCATTCATGGATCAGATGCTTGAAAGGCTTGCCGGACATACTTACTATTGCTTTTTGGATGGATATTCAGGCTACAACCAAATAGTAGTTGATCCTAGAGATCAAGAGAAAACATCATTTGTTTGTCCATATGGAGTTTTTGCTTATAGACGCATGCCCTTTGGATTGTGCAATGCACCTGCCACTTTCCAAAGATGCATGCTGTCCATCTTTTCGGACATGATTGAAAAATTTATTGAGGTCTTCATGGACGATTTTTCTGTGTTTGGAGATTCTTTCCCTAGCTGCCTACACCACCTTGCCTTGGTGCTTAAGAGGTGCCAAGAGACTAACCTAGTATTAAACTGGGAAAAGTGTCATTTCATGGTCACAGAAGGAATAGTCCTTGGCCACAAAATCTCTAATAGAGGCATGGAGGTGGACAGAGCTAAGGTGGAAATCATTGAAAAACTACCTCCACCAAGTAATGTCAAGGCAGTTAGGAGTTTTTTGGGACATGCTGGGTTTTACAGAAGGTTTATTAGAGACTTTTCTAAAATAGCCAAACCTTTGAGTAACTTGCTTGTCTCTGATACACCCTTTGTATTTGATAAAAATTGCATGCTAGCCTATGAACTTTTGAAGCAAAAACTTTCCTCTGCACCTATCATTGCCCCACCTGATTGGAACTTACCTTTTGAACTGATGTGTGACGCATCAGACCTTGCTGTTGGGGCAGTGTTAGGACAAAGGAAAGACAATTTGGTACATGTGATTTATTATGCCAGTAAAGTCTTGAATGCTAACCAAAGGAACTACACAACCACTGAAAAAGAACTCTTGGCAATAGTCTTTGCATTTGACAAATTTAGATCCTATCTCATTGGATCTAAAGTCATTGTCTTCACTGATCATTCAGCTTTAAAATACTTACTTGCTAAACAAGAATCCAAACCAAGACTCATTAGATGGGTTCTTTTGTTGCAGGAATTTAACATTGAAATCAAAGACAAGAAGGGTGTAGAGAACAAGGTGGCAGACCATTTATCAAGGATACCATGTGAAGAAGGAAGCGCACAAAGCACACATATAAATGAGTGCTTCCCTGATGAACAACTCATGGTAATTCACAAAGCACCCTGGTTTGCAGACATAGCAAACTTCAAGGCCACTGGGAGTTGGCCGTTGGAATTTAACAAGCATCAAAGGAAGAAATTGGTAAATGATGCCAAATACTTCATCTGGGACGAACCATACTTGTTCAAAAAATGTTCCGATGGCATACTCAGAAGATGCATATCAGAGGAAGAAGGAAGGGAAGTCTTATGGGACTGCCATGGCTCCACTTATGGAGGACATTTTGCAGGAGAAAGAACAGCAGCTAAGGTGTTGCAGTGTGGTTTTTATTGGCCCACTATCTTCAAAGATGCAAAGGAACTAGTGAAGCACTGCCATGAATGCCAGAAAGCGGGGAATCTGCCAAGAAGAAATGAAATGCCACAACAATTCATTCTGGAACTTGAATTGTTTGATGTATGGGGAATAGATTTCATGGGACCTTTTCCCTCCTCATACTCAAATAATTACATTCTTGTGGCAGTAGACTATGTCTCCAGATGGGTTGAAGCAATAGCAACTCCAACCAATGATAATAAGGTAGTCATGAACTTCCTCAGAAAACACATTTTTTGCCGTTTTGGAGTTCCAAGAGCAATCATCAGTGATGGAGGAAGCCACTTCTGCAACAAACCATTAGAGGCATTGCTTCTAAAATATGGAGTCAAACACAAGGTAGCCACACCATACCATCCACAAACAAGTGGGCAAGCCGAAATATCTAACAGAGAACTCAAAAGGATCCTGGAAAAGACTGTGGGAACTTCAAGGAAGGACTGGTCGATTAAGCTAGATGATGCTCTTTGGGCATATAGGACAGCTTTCAAAACACCAATTGGAATGTCTCCTTACCAACTAGTATACGGAAAAGCTTGCCATTTGCCACTGGAGTTGGAGCACAAGGCATACTGGGCCTTGAAACTTTTGAACTTGGACAGCAAAGCTGCTGGAGAAAGAAGGATGTTGCAAATTCAAGAGTTGGAAGAATTCAGAGCTGAAGCTTATGAGAATGCCAAAATTTACAAAGAAAGAGCAAAGAAGAAGCATGACAGCAACATAGCCCCAAGGAAATTTGAAGAAGGACAAAGAGTATTGCTCTACAATTCTAGGCTGAAGCTATTTCCAGGGAAGCTAAAATCAAGGTGGTCTGGACCATTCCTTGTCACCAAGGTCTCCAAATATGGACAAGTAGAAATCATGGAAGAAAAGTCACAACGAACCTTCATTGTGAATGGTCAAAGGCTCAAACATTACTTGGGAGATGTGGAGGAGAAGGACAAGGTTAAATATCACCTCAACTGAGGAAGCTGACCGTCAAGCTAATGACGTTAAAGAAGCGCTTGTTGGGAGGCAACCCAATCTGAGGTAATACCCTTTGCTGTTTATTTTATTTGTTTCAATAAAAAAAAAGGGTGAAGTAGTTTCTGTGCATTGCAAAGAAATGAGTTTGGTGTTTCACACCAAACAATGAATTCGTAGATCAATAATTCAAAGGGGAATGTGTGACTCTAAGTTTGGTGTTCCACCATAAGGATCAACTGAACACAACAACCTTTGAATTATATGAAAGGAACAACCATTCTAAGCAGTCACAGAAATGCTTGGAACCCTTAGCAGCAACTTCATTCCAAAGAGAACTCAAGGACTCAAAGAATAGAGAAGTAAGTGGGAGTCTAAGTTTGGTGTTCGCACACCAAAACTCGGATACTTACCCATACATAGTTGAGCTAACCACTCAAGTGCTTGAGAAGCAAGCAACTTCATCACTCTTTGCAGGAAAGGAAACAAGGATCTTAAAGCATGAAGCAACATTTAGGAGAAGAAGGAGAAATCAAATTGTTTCCTAGCAACAAAGAGAAAACAAGGAATTTCACAAGGTGGTATTGTTCCTTGATAATTGTTTAAAAAGGCAAACAAAAGCATGCTTGTTCTGGTTTAAACTGTAAATGTTGAATCTTTCTGGAATGTGAAGTTTTTAGTATATTTGTCTGTTTATTGCTTTGAATAAAGTGAATGCCTGGATGTTTGGATATAACTTCACCTTCTTAAACAAATGCTTGCCATGCTTGTTCTGTTTCCAAAAATAAAAGAAAAGTGTGAACAAAAGTGACTTGGCTCAATTAGTGACAAATCAAGTAGAATTAAGTGGTGGTATGCATGCTTGATTGTTAAGTCACATCACTGGAAATAGAGTGTAGAATTATCATTTTTTGTGTAGAAATTGAAAACTGTCTATGGATCTTGATGAATAAATGTCTTTGGCCATGAAAAAGAAAGAAAAAGAAGAAGAAAAAGCCACTGAAAAAGGCAACCAAAAAGCAGAAAAATTGAGAAAATAAGCTAGGCACCAATGGTTTGAACTTCTGAGACAAATGCCTGTGGTGTTTATGTATTAAGGATATGCTTGGATGAATAGGTTCTGAGGAGTGTTTCAACACTTGGTAACTTGGGTTAACTAACCCGGGATTATCAACCAAAAGTCCATTATCAAGAGCAACCTAAATACAAAACATTTAGTCACACAAAGAGGTGCTGGGCACCAATATCTCAAGAAGAAATGTGAACTAAAATGCCTAAAGTGGATATGTGTAGTGCACTGATAAGAAAAAGAAAATGCCAAAGGCTTGTGCAACACATGACACTAAGCAAACAAGGAGCAAAGGAGCTCTAAGAAAAAGAAAAGAAAAACAAAGAAAAGAAAAAGTGCCAAAGACATAAGAAGAACAAGAGGCCATAGCAGTGTTTGATGGATGCAATGAAAGAGTGATAATCTTACCTGATAAATATGAAAAAGTGATGCTGCAACTTTCTGCATAAAACCCTTCTGATGAACTTCAAATGCTTGCTAATATAGCCAATGTAATTGCTTTCTGTTTCATACTGTCTTCTCAAATAACTCAGAACTTGCTTAGGGACAAGCAAGTATTAAGTTTGGTGTTGTGATGCCAAGGCATCTTAGGCTAGTTTCACTAGTATTTTTCTGTTAGTTTTAGTGGTTTTATGCACTTTCGTGAGCTTAAAGTAACCAAGAATGGTTAAAAGAATAACAAAGCAATGAACCATCCAAACAATATGATTTTGATGCAATATCCATGAGTTTTAGTTATATTACTTGAATGCTATGAATGGAAGATTTCTCATGAAATTTTGCAAGACTTTGATGCAATTGTTTGGATGATTTCAGGGAAGAAGAGGCTAGGCAAGGAAGCAACAAAATCAATAAAGGAAGCTTGAATATCACATGTGGAGTTTAAGTTCCAGTTTAAGCCTAAATTGGAGCTTAAACGCCAGAATCATGAAGGCTAAGAATTGCTGGAATTGAAGTTTAACCTCCAGTTTGACCTCAAACTGGAGGTTAAATGCCAGAATGATAATGCCACCCAGGAAGGAGTTCCACGTTTAACCTCCAGTTTGACCTCAAACTGGAGGGTAAACGCCAGAATGGGAAAAGCACCAGGGAGCCATTTCCACGTTTAAGCTCCAGTTTGACCTCAAACTGGAGCTTAAACGTGTTCGACCAAGATCTCTCCTCCAGGGTTGCTCTCTCCATTTCCACGTTTAAGCTCCAGTTTGACCTCAAACTGGAGCTTAAACGTGTTCGACACCTCCAGGGCTACCTTTCTAAGCTTCCACGTTTAACCTCCAGTTTAACCTTAAACTGGAGGTTAAACGTGTTCGACCTCCAGGATGCCTCCTTCCAATTCCACGTTTAACCTCCAGTTTGACCTTAAACTGGAGGTTAAACGTGTTCGACCTCCAGGGCTGCCCTTCCTTTATCCACGTTTAAGCTTCAGTTTGACCTCAAACTGGAGCTTAAACGTGTTCGACTACATAACTCTCCAGGGCTGCCTTCTTCCATTTCCACGTTTAAGCTTCAGTTTAACCTTAAACTAAAGCTTAAACGTGCTTCTACAAAAGGCCTCACTGGAAGTGTCTGGCGTTTAAGCTGCAGTTTATGCTTAAACTGCAACTTAAACGCCACTCTTGGAAAAGGTTTCTGGACCAAAGATATTGTGGTTTAAGTTAGTATTTGAGCACAAACATTAACTTAAACTTATTCTGGTATGAAACCCAATTGAATATCATGGTTTATGGGATTGGGCCTGAAGGATTGATGAGTTTGAAATCTCAATTTATTGAGTCATGTGTCATTATTTGATTATCACTAAGTTGGCTCAATGAATGTTACAGAATTTGGATCAACAGCCTCATCAAAATTATGGATCATAAACCCAAGGCAAAAGGAAAGCAAGGAGAGGCCTCAAAGCCCAAGAAGCACAACAGAAGCTCAATATAGAAAGTGTATAAATAGGATAGAATTTAAGTTAGAAGGGACTTTTGGACCTTCACTTTTAGCTAGTTCTCATATCTTTGTAATTGAATTCAGAGCTATGACTCACTAAACCCCCTTTCATTGGGTTAGGGAGCTCTATTGTAATTCAATGAATCAATAATAGTTTATCTTCTTCTTCAATCTTTTCTCTTGAATTTTGTTAGAAAGCTTCTCGATCTAATTCCATTGGGTAGTTGTCTTGGGAAAGAAACTACCCATACTTGGAATCCTTCGGAACCTTGGGAAAGGAATGGAGGATTCATGCTAGAGAAGCTTTCTCACAGTGAATTGGATTGGGGTTTGGATGGATATTGTGACATGTAATCCTACCAAATTGTGGTTCATGAAACTGTGTGGTATAATCAGTGATCGAGCATCATCTCTTCTTATGAACATTTAAACCAAGGAATTGGGAATTTGTTTATTTTTAGAGAGAATTGGTGAGCCAAGGGATTGGGATCCAATCATATAAGATTGCCAAGCAAAATTCAATGAACGCATTGGTTGAGGAAGAGATAAACATGTTTTGATTCGGAGATCTCAATATCTCCTATAACCCAATGAATTCCCCATTTCTGATTTCCACTTTCTCTTTACATTCTGCTACTCAATTCATGCAATCACCCCCATTCCCTTTTAATTTCAGCAATTTAGTTTCTGCTCTTTAATTCATGCAATTTAAGATTCCGCCATTTCAATTTCTTGTCATTTACTTTTCCCGCCAATTTTACATTCCGCAATACTCATCTCAATCTTGATTCCGCTCAACTAGAACACACTTCTAATCCGAATTGCTCACTCAACCAATCCTTGTGGGATTCGACCTCACTCTATTGTGAGTTTTTACTTGACGATAACCGGTGCACTTGCCGGAAGGAATTTTGCCGATCGTGCAATTTCCTAAATCGTAGCATAACTAGTTTATGTGCATCATCGAACCGGGGTATTTCCTAACCCGAACAGACTGTTTGGATATACCTTAAGTTCTTTTTCCTCTAAACCGAGTTTATCAAAGGCTGTCTTGAATAATATGTCGGCAAAACTCCCTTGGTCTATTAAGGTGCGGTGTAGGTTGGCGTTTGCCAATATGATGGTGATGACCATGGGATCGTCGTGTCCTGTGATGATGCCGGACGTGTCCTCCTTAGTGAATGTTATCGGTGGGATGTTGAGTGCTTCCTCCTCTCCTTCGACATGACATACTTCTTTGAGATACCTTTTGCGGGAAGATTTGGAGATCCCTCCTGCTGCGAATCCGCCATGTATCATGTGGACGTGTCTTTCTGGTGTCCGAGGTGATCGTTCTGCTCGTTCGGTATCTTCATCCCTTCTTCTTTTTCTTTGATCATCATCTCGGGTGGCCAGGAATCGATCTAATTTTCCTTCCCTCACCAATTTTTCTATGATATTTTTCTAGTCGAAGCATTCGTTGGTGGCGTGTCCTCTGACCCGATGATATTCACAATATTCCTTCCGATTTCCTCCTCTTCTTTTTCCTTTGAGGGGCCGTGCTGGGGGAATCTTTTCTGTATAGCAGACCTCTTTGTATATTTCGATTAGGGATGCTCTGAGGGGAGTATAATTATGGTATTTTTTAATTTTCTCCCCTTGTCGGTCTTCTTTCTTTTTGTCTTTATCTCGGTAGGGGTTCCCAGATTTTGAGGTTTCTCCTAATCGAGCGTTTTCTTCCATGTTGATGTATTTTTCTGCTCGCTCCTGTACTTCGTCTAATGAGGTAGGGCACTTCTTTGATATAGATTGGCTAAATGGCCCCTCTCGTAGGCCATTGATGAGTCCCATGATGGCGGCCTCTGTTGGTAAGCTTTGTATGTCCATACATGTTTTGTTGAATCTTTCCATGTAGTTGCGGAGGCTCTCCCGATCTCCTTGTTTGATCTCCAGTAGACTGGGGGCGTGCTTGGCTTTATCTTTCTGGATGGAGAATCTGGCCAGGAACTTTTTGGCCAGGTCGTCGAAGTTTGGGATGGACTTTGGAGGTAAGTTGTCGAACTATCGGATTGCTGTCTTTGTGAGAGTTGTTGGGAAAGCTTTGCAGCGAACGGCGTCTGAGGCGTCGGTAAGGTACATTCTGCTTCTGAAATTGCTGAGATGGTGGTTGGGATCTGTGGTGCCATCATATAAAGTCATATCTGGCAGTTTGAAGTCCTTTGGGATTTTGGTTTTCATGATCTCTCTAGTGAATGGATCCTGTTCTTTATGTGAGCTTTCCTCAGGAGTGATCCTAGGGGCCTTTGATTTGAGATCGGCTACCAATTGCTGTAATTTTTCTTCCAATTCTCGACGTCGCCTATCTCTCTTTGTAGATCCTTCCCGATTTCTCGTTGTTGTTGGGTTTCTTTTTCACGTTGCTTCAAGCGACCTTGAAGTACTTCTATTGCCCCCGGGTTTGTTGGATTTTTGTCTCCGTTGGATTCCGGGGTGTCGTTTAGTTGGGTGTCCACGTTTTTGTACGGCGTTCTGTTTTCTAGATCTGAATCGTGATCGTTGTCATGGTTGTCCGCCATGGTGTTGGGATGACTTCCAGGTTCCCTGGCAACGGCGCCAATGTTCCGAGGGTTACCTGAAACTGGAGGTCGATCTCGGATGAGATCTTCGGTACTGGTCGGAGATGACGTGTCCGGCTGGCTGGTGGCGGCCGGAGCTGTTGTGTCCGACTTATTGGACTTGCTACACTGCCGATCCTTGGCCGCCGGAGGGTGGGGGGTACCTGCAAGAGACTCCGATGCTTAAGTTAGCATGGGTATTAAACAGGTTTTATGTAGAATCAGAGCATGAGTTATACCTGGGTGCTCCAGTGTATTTATAGTAGTGTGGGCTGACCTTTCTGATAAGATAAGTTAGTTATCTTATCTTATCTTATCTTTATCTTGAGTGAAGTCAGCTTATCTTTAAGGGAACCGCCTTTATCTCTGTAGGCTTGAATTGCCTTTGGATTTGGGTTGTGTTCCTCTATTTGGGCCCTTTAGTGGGCTCTCCTGTCGATTTGGTCAATCTCTTTAAGAAGAGGTCGGATTGTCGGACCTGAAGTGGTCGGTCGCTTTGCCACCAATTATCCCGGGTCGGACAGTTCGACCCAGGGTATGAACAGGTGGTAATACTGGAAAACAAAGTGCTTAGGGCTACGGCCAAGACTCATAAAAGTAGCTGTGTTCAAGAATCAACATACTGAACTAGGAGAATCAATAACACTATCTAAATTTTGAGTTCCTATAGATGCCAATCATTCTGAGCTTCAATGGATAAAGTTAGATGCCAAAACTGTTCGGAAGCAAAAAGCTACTAGCCCCGCTCATTTAATTAGAATCTGAGCTTCACTCAAAAACTCTGAGATACTATTGTTTCTTGAGTCATTTGTATTCTATATTATTTATGTAGTTGCTTGAGGACAAGCAACAGTTTAAGGTTGGTGTTGTGATGAGCGGATATTTTATACGCTTTTTGGTTAATTTCATATAGTTTTTAGTATGTTTTAGTTAGTTTTTAGTTTATTTTCATTAGTTTCTAGGCAAAAATCATATTTTTGGAATTTACTATGAGTTTGTGTGTTTTTCTATAATTTCAGGTATTTTCTGGCTGAAATTGAGGGAGCTGAGCAAAAATCTGATTCAGGCTAAAAAAAAGGACTGCTGATGCTGTTGGATCCTGACCTCTCTGCACTCGGAATGGAATTTCTGGAGCTACAGAAGTCCAATTCACGCGCTTCCAATTGCGTTGGAAAGTAGACATCCAGAGCTTTCAAGGATACACGACGTCAACTAGCGTTCAACGCCAGTTCCATGTTGCAGTCTGGCGTCCAGCGCCAGAAACACGTTACAAGTTGGAGTTCAACGCCAGAAATAGGTTACAGCCTGGCGTTGAATGCCCAAAACAGCCCAGGCACGTGAGAAGCTTTAGTCTCAGCCCCAGCACACACCAAGTGGGCCCCAGAACTAGATTTCTGCACTATCTATCATAGTTTACTCATTTTCTGTAAACCTAGGTTACTAGTTTAGTATTTAAAACAACTTTTAGAGATTTATTTTGTATCTCATGACATTTTTAGATCTGAATTTTGTACTTTTTGACGGCATGAGTCTCTAAACCCCATTGTTGGGGGTGAGGATCTCTGCTGTGTCCTGATGAATTAATGCAAGTATTTCTGTTTTCTATTCAAACATGCGCGTTCCTATCTAAGATATCCATTCGCACTTCAACATGAATGTGATGAACGTGACAATCATCATCATTCCCCCACGAACGCGTGCCTGACAACCACTTCTGTTCACCGTAGAATGAATGAATATCTCTTGGATCTCTTAACCAGAATCTTCGTGGTATAAGCTAGATTAATGGCAGCATTCAAGAGAATCCGGAAGGTCTAAACCTTGTCTGTGGTATTCCGAGTAGGATTCAGGGATTGAATGACTATGACGAGCTTCAAACTTGTGAGTGCCGGGCGTAGTGACAGACGCAAAAGGATAGTAAATCCTATTCTGGTAGGATTGAGAACCTGCAGATGATTAGCCGTGCGATGACAGCGCACCTGGATCCTTTTCACTGGAAGGATGGATGGTAGCCATTGACAACGGTGACCCACCACACAGTTTGCCATAGGAGGACGTGCATGCGTGCACAAGAAGACAGAGGAAAGCAGAATTTCAGAAGACAAAACATCTCCAAAACTCCAACATATTCTCCATTACAGCATAATAAGTATTTATTTCATGTCCTTTTATTCCTTGCAATCAAATTTGATAAGTGAATTGTTTTATTGTTTTCCTGACTAAGAGTTACAAGGTAACTATAGATTGCTTCAAGCCAACAATCTCCGTGGGATCGACCCTTACTCACGTAAGGTATTACTTGGATGACCCAGTGCACTTGCTGGTTAGTTGTGCGAATTTGTGAAGAATTGTGAGTTCTAATTTTGTGCACCAACAGACACCGTGAGGAAAATGACATAAATTATTTTGTGGTTCTGGAAAATATCTCGTGATTTGCTTGATCAATTTGTGGTTCTGGAGCATATCTCCATGGATTAGAGTGCTTAGAATGTGCAACTTCTTGGTGATATTCCCATCCACCATTAGGATAATAACTTGAATCATATTGTGATGGTGTGTGTTCATACCCTAGGTCGAACTGTCCGACCCGGGATGTTTAGACGACAAGTCAACCGACCTCTTCAGGTCAGGATTTTCCGACCTCTTCTCAAAAAGCTCGGCCAAATTACCAGAAAAAGCCCAAATAGGGCCTAAACAGAGGAACACAACCCAAATCCAAAGACAGTCCGAGTCTATAGAGATAAGGGCGGTTCCCTTGAAGATAAGATGACCTCACTCAAGGATAAGATAAGTTAAGATAAGATAACTATCTTATCTCCAAGAAGGTCATTCCTCAATGTTATATATACACTGGAGCACCCAGGTATAACTCATCGTCTGATTCTACAAAAAACCTGCTTAATACCCTTGCTAACTTAAGCATCGGAGTCCCTTGCAGGTACCACCCCCCTCTGGTGACAAAGGATCAGCAACATCGCCAGCTCAACAAGTCAAACACGACAATCTCGGCCGCCATTCACCAGCCGGACACGTCATCTCCGACCAGCAAAGAAGATCTCGTCCGAGATCAACCTACAGTTTCAGGTAACCCTCAGAACATTGGAGCTGTTGCCGGGGACCTGAAAGTCATCCTATCATCATGCCAGACAATCTTGACAACGACCACAACTCTGATCTAGAAGACAGGACGCCACACAAAAATGCGGACACTACACTAAAAGATACTCCTCAACCTAACAAAGACAAGAATTCACCAAATGCGGAAACCATGGAGGCACTTCAAGACCGACTAAAATAACTCAAAAAAGAGGTGGAGCATCAACGAGAAGCTGAGAGAGACCTACGAAGGGAAGTTAGGCAACGCCACGAGATAAAGGAGAAGCTCCTAAAACTCGAAGCAGATCTCAAGGCCAAAACTACTCGATCCGGTCACGAAGATAGCTCCCGTAAGGACCAAGACCCATTCACCAAAGAGATCATGAAGACCAAAATCCCAAAGGACTTCAAACTTCCCGACATGACTCTATACAATGGCACAGCAGATCCCAGTCATCACCTCAGTAATTTCAAAGCCTTGCCGACCACCTTAACAAAAACAGCAATTAAATGGTTCGACAATCTGCCTCCCAGGTCCATCTCAAGCTTTGACAACTTAGCGAAGAATTTTCTGGCCAGATTCAACAAAGCATGCTCCAAGTCTACTAAGGATCAAATAGGAAGATCGGGAAAGTCCCCGCAGCCACATGGAAAGATTCAACAAAGCATGTCTGGACATACAAAGTCTACCAACAGAGGTAGCCATTATGGGTCTCATCAATGGCTTGCGAGAGGGACCTTTTAGCCACTCTATATCGAAAAAATATCCCACATCTCTGAATGAAGTGCAAGAACGAGCAGAGAAGTACATTAACATGGAGGAAAACTCTCGACTAGGAGAGACCTCAAAGTCCGGATTCTCCTACTCTTCCCTAGATAAGGAAAAAGAGTCCAAGAAAAAAGAAGATCAGCATGGAGAAAATATCAATAAATATCACAATTACACACCTCTTCGGGTATCTCTTGTAGATTTCTACCGAGAAGTATGTCATACTGAAAAGATACCCCCAGCTCGACCACTCAAAAGCAAAAAAGGAGGAGAAAATCGGGCTGAATATTGTGAATACCATCGAATCTATGGACATTACACCAACGAATGTTTCGACTTAAAAAATGTCATCGAAAAACTGGTAAGAGAGGGAAAGTTAGATCGATACTTAGCCAGCCGAGCAGACAAACCAAGAAAAAGAAGAAGGGACGAAGATGTCGGACAAGCTGAACGACCACCTCGTACACTGGATAGACATGTCTAGATGATACACGGGGGATTTGCGGGAGGGGGAATCTCCAAATCATCCCGCAAAAGTCATCTTAAAGAAGTATATCAGGTTTAGGGAGGAGAAGAAGCACCCGACATCCCCACTATCACTTTTACTAAAGAGGACGCAGCTGGAATCATCTCGGGACATGACGATCCCATGGTCATCACTATCATATTAGCCAATGCTAATCTCCACCACACACTAGTAGATCAGGGAAGCTCGGCCGACATCTTATTCAAAACCACCTTCGACAAACTCGGCCTGGAATAAAAAGAACTCAGGGCATATCCGAACAGCCTGTTCGGACTGGGAGACACTCCAATCCAACCACTTGGGTATATCTCACTACACACGACCTTTGGAAAAGGAAACCGGTCAAGGACACTCAACATAGACTATATCGTGGTCGACGTAAGTTCAGCCTACAATGCCTTAATAGGTCAGACAACATTAAATCAGCTCGGCGCAGTAGTCTCGACTCCACATCTGTGCATGAAGTTCCCAACCACAGAAGGAATAGCTACAATAAAAGCAGACCAGAAGACGGTGTGCCGCTGTAATAACGAAAGTCTAAACTTCAGAAGCAGAGGACAAGAATTCCACAACATCGAACTCGGGGGAGTTCGAGGGCGGGAAGAACTTTGTCCACAACCCGAAGGCGAAGTAGAAAAAGTCCAAATTGTAGATCTCCCAGACAAAATAACCAATATCGGCACAATCCTAAAAGGAGATATAAAAGACACACTCGTACAGTTTTTACGAGACAATGTCGACCTCTTTGCATCGAAGGCCGCAGACATGCCGGGCATAGACCTTAAATTAATGTGCCACAAGCTAGCAGTTTACCCAGGATCTCGGCCAGTACAGCAGAGACGCAGAAAGCTCGGACCCGAGCGATCACAAGCTATGGAAGAGCAAGTACAAGCTCTACTAGAGGCAGGATTCATAAGAGAAGTTAAGTACCCACTATGGCTAGCTAACGTCGTCTTGGTGAAAAAATCAAATGGGAAGTGGCGGATGTGCACCGACTACACTGATCTTAACAAAGCCTGCCCAAAAGATCCTTATCCACTCCCAAGTATCGATGCTCTGGTGGATGCCTCCTCCGAATACAAATACCTCTCATTTATGGACGCATATTCAAGATACAATCAAATCCCGATGTACCCACCTGACCAAGAAAAAACCTCATTTTTAACCCCAAAAGCAAACTACTACTATATCGTCATGCCATTCGGACTCAAAAATACAGGAGCTACTTATCAAAGATTAATGAATAAGGTCTTCGCTGACCACATCGGGAAAATCATGGAAGTCTACGTGGATGACATGTTAATAAAGACACAAAGTGAAGAGTCATTACTGTTCGACCTCACCCAAGTATTCGACACTATAAGAAAGCATGGCATGCGACTTAACCCAGTAAAATGCACCTTCGCACTAGAAGCTGGCAAATTCTTGGGTTTTATGCTCACACAAAGAGGAATCGAGGCGAATCCAAATAAATGTCGGGCCATACTCGACATGAAGAGCCCGACTTGCGTCAAAGAGGTACAACAACTCAATGGAAGATTGGCATCCTTGTCTAGATTTCTAGCTGGATCAGCAATAAGATCTCTCCTCTTCTATGCCACTCTAAGAAGGGAAAGAGGTTTGAATGGACGACAGAGTGCGAGCAGGCCTTCCAAGATTTTAAAAGGTTCTTGGGACAACAACCTATTCTAACTCAACCACGAGAAGGAGAACCACTTGTGTTGTACCTCGCAGTAGCCTCAACACTGGTCCGAGAAGATAACAGTGGAAAACAACCTATATACTTCATCAGCAAAGCATTACAAGGGTCCAAATTGAACTAACAAAAGATAGAAAAATTCACTTATGCTCTCATACTAACTTCTCGATGACTTCGCCCATATTTCCAGGCCCACATCATCAAGGTTTGGACCACCCTCTTGGCAATTTCTTTACAATTCTTCCCTTTCTCTTGAGGATTTCTTCATTGACCCTTATGCCAGGAGGATCCTTCTGATCTGTTTCTATTGATTCTTGTGGCTTTAACTCTTGCAATTCTTGTTTGCCTTCCAAGGAATGTTTCAGAGTTTCAGCTGCTGGATTGCTTTCCTCCAAACACAGATGGCTACTATCATCCTTAGGCTTTTCATGTTCTGGTTCAGGCTCAGATGCAGGTTTGAAAACATTGAAAATGAGCTGTTCATCATGTATTCTCAAGATTAGCTCTCCTTGTTCTACATCTATGAGCGCTCTAGCAGTGGCTAGAAATGGCCTTCCCAGAATGATAGGGTGTAGGTAGCTTTCCTCCATGTCCAAAATGACAAAGTCTGTGGGGAAGAAATAATTTCCCACTTTCACCAGCACATTCTCAACTACCCCTTCAGCTTGCTTCTGAGTTTTGTCAGCCAGTTGTATGATTACATCAGTGGATCTCACCTCATTCAGTTGTAGCCTCTTCATAAGAGTCAGAGGCATCACATTTATGCTAGCTCCTAGATCACAGAATCCTCTGTAAATTTTTATTTCCCCTATGATGCAGGGGATATGAAAACTTCTTGGGTCTGTTTTCTTAGAGACTATGTCCTTCTTGATGAGGGCTGATGCCAAGGCATCTTAGGCTAGTTTCACTAGCATTTTTTTGATAGTTTTAGATGTTTTTTGCATTTTCTTGAGCTTAAAGTAACCAAGAATGGTTAAAAGAAGAACAAAGCAATGAACCATCCAAACAGTATGATTTTGATGCAAATTCCATGAGTTTTTAGTTATATTACTTGAATGCTATGAATGGAAGATTTCTCATGAAATTTTGCAAGACTTTGATGCAATTGTTTGGATGATTTCAGGGAAGAAGAGGCTAGGCAAGGAAGCAACAAAGTCAATAAAGGAAGCTTGAATATCACATGTTGAGTTTAAGTTCCAGTTTAAGCCTAAACTGGAGCTTAAACGCCAGATTCATGAAGGCTAAGAAATGCTGAAACTGAAGTTTAACCTCCAGTTTAACCTTAAACTGGAGGTTAAACGCCAGAATGAAAGTCTCACCAAAGAAGCATTCCACGTTTAACCTCCAGTTTAAGGTTAAACTGGAGGTTAAACGCCAGAATGAGAATGCCAATCAGGAAGCATTTCCACGTTTAACCTCCAGTTTAACCTTAAACTGGAGGTTAAACGCCAGAAATGGGAAGTGCACCAGGGAGCCATTTCCACGTTTAAGCTCCAGTTTGACCTTAAACTGGAGCTTAAACGTGTTCGACCAAGTTTTCTCCTCCAGGGTTGCTTTCTCCATTTTCACGTTTAAGCTCCAGTTTAACCTTAAACTGGAGCTTAAACGTGTTCGACACCTCCAGGGCTACCTTTCTCAGCTTCCACGTTTAAGCTCCAGTTTAACCTTAAACTGGAGCTTAAACGTGTTCGACCTCCAGGATGCCTTCTTCCATTTCCACGTTTAGGCTCCAGTTTAACCTTAAACTGGAGCTTAAACGTGTTCGACCTCCAGGGCTGCCTTTTCTATCTCCACGTTTAAGCTTTAGTTTAACCTTAAACTGAAGCTTAAACGTGTTCGACTAAGTTACCCTCCAGGGCTGCCTTCTTCCATTTCCACGTTTAAGCTTCAGTTTAACCTTAAACTGAAGCTTAAACGTGCTTCCACAAAAGGCATCACTGGAAGTGTCTGGCGTTTAAGCTACAGTTTAAGCTTAAACTGCAACTTAAACGCCACTCTTGGAAAAGGTTTCTGGGCCAAAAATATTGCGGTTTAAGTTAGTCTTTGAGCACAAACATTAACTTAAACTTACTCTGGCATGAAACCCAATTGAATATCATGGTTTATGGGATTGGGCCTGAAGGATTGATGAGTCTGAAATTTCAATTTGTTGAGTCATGTATTATTATTTGATTATCACTAAGTTGGCTCAATGAATGTTACAGAATTTGGATCAGCAGCCTCATCAAGATTATGGATCATAAACCCAAAGGAAAAGGAAAGCAGGGAGAGGCCTCAAAGCCCAAGAAAAATAACAGAAGCTCAATATAGAAAGTGTATAAATAGGATAGAATTTAAGTTAGGAAGGACTTTTACTTTTTCATTTGGCTAGTTTTCATATCTTTGTAATTGAATTCAGAGCTATGACTCACTAAACCCCCTTTTATTGGGTTAGGGAGCTCTATTGTAATTCAATGAATCAATAATAGTTTATCTTCTTCTTCAATCTTTTCTCTTGAATTTTGTTAGAAAGCTTCTCGATCTAATTCCATTGGGTAGTTGTCTTGGGAAAGAAACTACCCATAATTGGAATCCTTCGGAACCTTGGGAAAGGAATGGAGGATTCATGCTAGAGAAGCTTTCTCACAGTGAATTGGATTGGGGTTTGGATGGATATTGTGACATGTAATCCTACCAAATTGTGGTTCATGAAACTGTGTGGTATAATCAGTGATCGAGCATCATCTCTTCTTATGAACATTTAAACCAAGGGATTGGGAATTTGTTCGTTTTTAGAGAGAATTGGTGAGCCAAGGGATTGGGATCCAATCATATAAGATTGCCAAGCAAAATTCAATGAACGCATTGGTTGAGGAAGAGATAAACATGTTTTGATTCGGAGATCTCAATATCTCCTATAACCCAATGAATTCCCCATCTCCGATTTCCACTTTCTCTTTACATTCTGCAATTACATTCATGCAATCACCCCCATTCCCTTTTAATTTCAGCAATTTAGCTTATGCTCTTTAATTAATGCAATTTAAGATTCCGCCATTTCAATTTCTTGTCATTTACTTTTCCCGCCAATTTTACATTCCGCAATTCTCATCTAAATCTTGATTCCGCTCAACTAGAACACACTTCTAATCCGAATTGCTCACTCAACCAATCCTTGTGGGATTCGACCTCACTCTATTGTGAGTTTTTACTTGACGATAACCGGTGCACTTGCCGGAAGGAATTTTGCCGATCGTGCAATTTCCTAAATCGTAGCATAAACTTGATGCGCATAAACTAGTTATGCTATGATTTAGGAAATTGCACGATCGGCAAAATTCCTTCCGGCAAGTGCACCGGTTATCGTCAAGTAAAAACTCACAATAGAATGAGGTCGAATCCCACAAGGATTGGTTGAGTGAGCAATTCGGATTAGAAGTGTGTTCTAGTTGAGCGGAATCAAGATTTAGATGAGAATTGCGGAATGTAAAATTGGCGGGAAAAGTAAATGACAAGAAATTGAAATGGCGGAATCTTAAATTGCATTAATTAAAGAGCATAAGCTAAATTGCTGAAATTAAAAGGGAA